>NC_062545.1:0-5000 GCF_016906955.1 Phacochoerus africanus | reverse complement strand
GATGGTTAGGGTTTAGAGTGGTTAGTTGTTTAGGGTTTAGGGTTAGGGTTTAGGTTAGGGTGGGTTAGGGTTAGGGGTTAGGGTAGGTTAGGGTTAGGGTTAGGGTTAGGGTAGTTAGGGTTAGGGTTAGGGTTAGGGTTAGGGTAGTTAGGTGGTTAGGGTATGTTAGGAGGTTAGGATTAGGGTTTAGGGTAGGTTAGGTTAGGGTTAGGAGGTTGGGTTAGGGTTAGGGTTAGTGGGTTAGGGTTAGTAGGGTTAGGTTAGTTGGGTTTAGGGTTAGGGTTAGGGGTGGTAGGTGGTTAGGGTTTAGAGAGTTAGGGTAGGGTTATGGTTAGGGTTAGGTTAGGGTTAGGTTGGGTTTAGGGTAGGGTTAGGTTAGGGTTAGGGTTAGGGTAGGGTTAGGGTTAGGGTTAGGGGTTTTTAGGTTAGGGTTCGGTTAGGGTTAGGGTGTAGGGTTAGGGTTAGGGTTAGGGTTTAGGTTAGGGTTTCGGGGTTAGGGTTAGGTTAGGGTTGAGGTGCTAGGGTTTAGGGTAGGGTTAGGGTTAGGGTTAGGGTTAGGTTGGGTTAGGGTTAGGGTTAGGGTTAGGGTTTAGGGTTAGGGTTCGGTAGGTAGGTTAGGGGAGGTTAGGGTTATGTTGGGTAGGGTTAGGGTTAGGGTTATGGGTTATGGTCAGGGTTATTGTTAGGGTTAGGGTTGGGTAGGGTTAGGTAGGGGTTAGGGGTAGGGTTAGGGGTAGGGTTAGGGTTAGGTTTAGGGTTAGGGTTAGGTTTAAGGGTTAGGGAAGGGTTAGGGTTAGGGTTTTAGGTTAGGTTAGGGTTATTGGGTCTAGGGTTTAGTAGGGTTGCTAGGGTTAGGGTTAGGGTTAGGGTTAGGGTTAGGGTAAGGGTTAGTTAGGTGTTAGGTTAGGGTTAGGTTAGTGTTAGGGTTCTTTTTCGGTTTCTGGTTTATTTTTATTTATTTTAAATGGTTATTGTTAGGTTAGGGTTATGGTTAGGGTTTAGGGTTCTGTTTAAGGGTTTCGGGTAGGTTTCGGGTTCGGGTTATGTTTAGGGGTTTAGGGTTAGGGTTAGTGTTAGGGTTCGGGTTAGGGTTAAGGTTATGTTTCTGATTATGGGTAGGTTTATTGTTAGGGTATGGTTTAGGGTTTTAGTTTCCGTTTCTTGTTATTTTTAGTTTATTTTTCTTGTTCTTGTTCGTGTTAGGGTTCGGGTTATGGTTCTTGTTAGGGTTCGGGTTAGGTTTATTTTTCGTGTTTCTTTTCATTGTTTAGGGTAGTGGATTCGGGTTAGTTTAGGGTAGTGTGTAGGGTTCGTGATTATGTTTCTTGTTCGGTTTTATGGTGATCGGGTTCTTGTTATGTTCGGGTTAGGGTTAGGGGTAGGGTTAGGTTTCGGTTTATGGTTATGGTATGGTTTTTTTTTAGGTTAGGGTTAGGGTAGGTTTAGGGTTAGGGTTAAGTGTTTTCGGGTTAGGGTGTATTGTTTTTTTCTTTTTAGGGTTAGGGTTCGGTTTAGGGTTCGGGGTTAGGGTTAGGTTTACTGGTTCGTGTTCGGTTTCGGTTTATGTTTAGGGTTAGGGTTCGGGTTTAGGTTTAGGTTTTATGGTTTCGGTTTAGGGTTCGGGTTTCGGTTTATGGTTATTGTTCGGGTTAGTTTTCTGTTAGGGTTCGGTTAGTGTTTTCGGTTTAGGTGTAGGGTTATGGTTAGTTTTATGGTTTATTTTTTTATGTTTAATGGTTAGTGTTATTGTATGGTAGGTGTTACGGGTTTATGTTTAGGTTCGTTTTCCGTGTTCTTGTTATGGTTTTTAGGTTTCGTGTTAGTGTCCGGGTAGGGTTCAGTGTTTAGTGTTCGGGTTATGGTTCGTTTTAGGTTAGGTTTCGTTTTAGGGTTAGTGTTACGTGTTACGGGTTAGGGTTAGTGTTAGGGTTAGTTTCAGGGTGTAGGTTTCGGTTATGGTTAGTGTTAGTTTCGGTTAGGGTCTGGTTCTTTTTTCTGGTTCGGTCGGGTTAGTGTTCTTTTTCGGTTATTTTGGTTTACGGTTGCTTGTTTATTTTTCTTTTCTTTTTTTTATGTTTCGGTGTTCTGTTTAGGGTTCGTTTTCGGGTTAAGTTTATGGTTCTGGTTAGTTTTCGTTTTATTTTCGGTTTATGTTATTTTTCTTGTTCTTTTTCTGGTTCTTTTTCTTGGGTTTTCTTTTTCGTTTTTAGTTTCGTTTTCTTTTTCGTTTTCGTTTTAATGGGTTATGGTTCTGGTTCGGGTTCTGTTTAGGTTTCGTTTTCTGTTATTTTTATGTGCTTTTTCTTTTTAGTTTTATTGTTATGTTTCTTGTTCTGGTTCTTGGTTTCGGGTTCGTTTTAGTTTTTCAGTTTTTACGGGTTCTTTTTCTTTTTTATTTTTCGGTTTTGTTTCTGTTTCTGTTTCTTTTTAAGTGTTCGTTTTCATTGTTCGTGTTATGGTTAGGTGATTTTCTGTTCTTGTTTATTTTTAGTGTTAGGGTATGGTTAAGGGTTAGGGTTCGGGTAGGGTTAGGGTTCGGGTTCGGAAGTTTCTTTTTAGGGTTATGTGTTTAGTTTTCTGGTCTTTTTCGGGTTCGGTTCTGGTTCTTGTTCGTGTTTCTGTTGTAGGGTTAGGTTTCTTGTTCGTGTTCTTGTTAGGGTTTCGTTTCGTTTTACGTTTCTTTTCGTTGTTCTTTTTCGTGTGCGGTTTAGGTAGTCGTTTTCGGTTTCGTTTCGTGTTCGTTTTCTTGTTCTGGTTAGGTTTCTGTTCTTGTTCGGGTTCTTTTTTTCGGGTTTTCGGGTTAGTGTTCTGTTATGGTTCTTTTTCTGTTTATTGTTTCGGTTTCTGGTTATTTTTCGTGTTCGTGTTCGTGTTATTTTTCTGTTTATGGTTTCTTTTGCTGTTTATGTTAGGGTTAGTTTTCGTGTTAGGTTTCGGTTTCGGGTATCCGGTTTCAGGTTGTTCGGGTTCGGTTCTGTATTATTTTTTCTTTTTTCGGTTCTTTTAGGTTTAGTGTTCTGGTATTGTAGGGTTAGGTGCTTTTTATTTGTCTTGGTCTTTTTCTTTGTTCTTTTTTATGGTTCTGGTTCCGGGTTTCGTGTTCTTGTTATTTTCTTTTCGGGTTCGTTTATCGTGTTATTGGTTCGGATGTTTATTTATTTTTCGGTTAGGGTTCGTTTTCTTGTTCGGAGTTCGTTTCCTGTTTTCGTGTTTCTGGTTCGGGTCTGGTTAGGGTTCGGTAGTGTTAGGTTCGGTTTAGTGTTCGTTTTCGGTTTCGGGTTATTTTTTCGTGTTCCGGGTTATTGTTATGTTCGGTTTCGGTTTAGGTTTCTGTTTTATTTTTTATGGTTACTTTTTCGTGTTTTCGTGGTTAGGTTTCAGTGGTTTGGTTCTGGTTTTAGGGTTTCGGTTTTAGGGTTCTTGTTCTGTTTATGGTTCGTGTTTCTGGTTCTGGTTCGGTTCGGGTTCTGGTTCGTGTTTAGGTTTGTATTGGTCGGTTCTGGTTCTGGTTCGTTTCTGTTTAGGTTCCTGGTTAGGTTTCGTTTTCTGGTTCGGTTGTCGGTTCGTGTCGTGTTCGTTTTATTGTTCGTGTTCGGTTTTCTTTTCTGGTTCTTGTTCGTGTTCGGGTTAGGTTTTAGTTTTTTAGTTTTCGTTTTCTGGTTTCCGGGTTAGGGTTCGTGGTTGCGGGTTTGGTTCGTTTTCGTTTTCTTTTTCGTTTTCTTTTGCTTGTTCGTGTTCTGGATTTCTTTTTAGGGTTCGTGTTCTTTGTTCCTGTTTCTTGGTTATGTTTCTTGTTCGGTTATGGTTTTCCGTGTTCGTGTTGGGTTCGGTTTTCTTTTTCTGTTTCTTTTTCGTGTTAGTTTTCTGTTTCGTTTCTTTTTTTGTTCGGGTTAGGTTGTCGGGTTCTGTTCTGTTTCGTTTTAGTGTTTATGGTTAGGGTTAGGTTTAGGGTTAGGTTTCTTTTTCGGTTTTCTTTTCTGGTTCTTGTTCTGGTTTTATGGTTTAGGTTTCGTGTTCTTGTATAGTTTCTGTTTCGTTTTATTTTTCTTTTTCTTGTTTAGGGTTAGGTTTTAGGGTTAGGGTTCGTGTTTAGTTTTAGGTTATGTTTCTTGTTTCCGTGTTCGGTTTATGGTTCTGTTCAGGGTTCTTTGTTCGTGTTTGTTTAGTTGTCTTGTTCGTTTCTGTTTTAGGGTTTCTTGTTTTCTGTTTATTTTTCGTGTTTCGTTTTCGGTTTAGGGTTCGTTTTAGGTTTCGTTTTCGGGTTAGGGTTCGGTTCTTGTTCGGGTTCTTGTTTCTGTTTCGTTTTGTGTTTCTTTTTCTTTTTAGGGTTCGGTTTAGTTTTAGGTTTATGGTTAGGGTTCTTTTTCGTTTAGGGTAGGCTTAGGGGTTAGGGTTTAGGTTTAGGTTAGGGTTAGGGTTAGGGTTAGGGTTAGGGTTAGGGGTTAGGGTTAGGGTTAGGGTTAGTGTTAGGGTTAGGGTTAGGGTTAGGGTTGGTGTTAGGGTTAGGGTTAGGGTTAGGGTTAGGGTTAGGGTTAGGTATAGGGTCGGGGTTCGGGTTGGGTAGGTTAGGGTTAGGGTTAGGGTTATGGTTTAGGTTAGGTTAGGGTTAGTGTAGGGTTAGGGTAGTGTTAGGGTTAGGGTTTTAGGGTAGGGTTAGGGGTTAGGGTTTAGGGTTAGGGTTAGGGTTTAGGTTTAAGGGTTAGGGTTAGGGTTTAGGGTTAGGTTAGGGTTAGTGTTAGGGTTAGGGTTAGGGTAGGGTTAGGGTTAGGGTTAGGTTTAGGTTAGGGTTAGGGTTAGGGTTTAGGTTAGGGTTAGGGTTAGGGTTAGAGGTTGGGTTAAGTGTTAGGGTTTAGGGTTAGGGTTAGGGTTAGGGTTAGGGTTAGGGTTAGGGTTAGGGTTAGGGTTGGTTAGGGTTAAGGGTTAGGGTTGGTTAGTGTTAGGTTAGGGTTAGGGTTAGGGTAGGGTTAGGGTTAGTGTTGGGTTAGGTTAGGGTGAGGGTT
>NC_062544.1:289041923-289112014 GCF_016906955.1 Phacochoerus africanus | reverse complement strand
TTTCCCACTCCTTCCCCTTCCCCCTTGGCAACCCCTAGTCTGCTCTCCATGTCTGTGAGTCTGTTTCTGTCCTGTAGATAGGTTCATTGTGCCATATTTTAGATTCCAGGATTCATAAAGAGCATGTACACGTGATTTCTCATCTAGCCCACATTCCTACTAATAATTTACTCAGCAAGTAATTACTGAACAAGGTATCACAAGAAAAAGTCATTGTCCGAAAACCTAGAGGGGACCTGACCGGTGGGCATGTGAGTGCAGCGCTTGGGAACATGTGAGTGAGTGGCAGGAACCTGGGCCACTCAGGGTGAAGAAAGGGCGCTGGGTCAGCCTCTGATCAGGTTCCCAGACTCTGAATTTCACACCCTCGCAGTACTTACAATGATGAAAACCTGAAGATCCTGCCTACTGGGTTCTCAACCTTCCATTTTACCAAATCAGAAATTAAAAACGAGAGTTTCCATTGTGGCTCAATGAGTTAAGAACCTGACACAGTGTTGTTGAGGATGCACATTCAATCCCTGGCCTGGCTCAGTGGGTTAGGGATCTGATGTTGCTTCTTTATTCATTCCTCTGCTGATGGACACTGAGCTTGCTTCCATGCTTGGCCTTTCTAAATAGTGCTACAGTGAACATTGGAGTGTGTGTACCTTTTGTTTTTTAAAAACTTCAAAAAATTTTTTTATTAGTTTGGTTTACAATATTCTGTCAATTTCTGCTGTACAGCAAAGTGATCCAGTCATACATATATATACATTCTTTAAAAAAAAAGTTTTTAATAAATTTTGTTGGTGTTGTGTTGCTTTCAGGAGTACAGGAAAGTGAATCAGTCATACATGTACATATATATCCATCCTTTTTCAGATTCTTTCCAATATAAGCTATCACAGGGTATTGAACAGATTTCCCCGAGCTATATAGTAGGTCCTTGTTCTTTTTTTATTGAGTCTGTTTCTTTTTGAATTAGTGTTCTCCAGCATATATGCCTATATGCCTAGGAGTGGGATTGCTGGATCATATGGTAGCTCTGTTTTTACTCTTTTGAAGAAGAAGATTATAAATATTGTTTGGGTGAAAAGCTACCACTTGAATTTTGAAGTATTGTTTTCTTTTTTTTTAACTGAAATATAGTTGAATTACAATGTTTTGTTAATTTCTGCTACATAGAAAAGTGATTCAGTTATACAGGTACATACATCCTTTTTAAAATATTCTTTTCCATTATTCAATACTTCTTTAATATTCTTATCCATTTATTATAGAATATTTAATATAGTTCCCTGTACTATACAGTAGGATTTTGTTGTTTATCCATTCTATATGGCTCATCTGCTAACCTCTACTTCCCACTCCACCCCTCCCCCAAACCCCTCACCCTTGGCAATCACAAGTCTGTTCTCTATGTCTGTGAATCTGTTTCTGTTTCATAGATAGGTTCATTTGTGTCATAGTTTATATTCCACATTTAAGTGATATCATATGGTATTTGTCTCTCTCTCTGACTTACTTCACTCAGTATGATAATCCCTAGGTCCTTCCATGTTGCTGCAAATGGCATTATTTTATGCTTTTTTATGGCTGAGTAGTATTCCATTGCATTTTTGTATCATATCTTCTTTATCCACTCATCTGTCAACGTACAGTTTGGTTGTTTCCATGTCTTGGCTATTGTGAATAGCATTGCTATGAACGTAGGGGTGCATGTATCCTTTTGAATTATAGTTTTAGTTTTATAAGGAACTTCCATACTATTCTCCACAGTGGCTCCATCAATTTACATTCTCACCAACAGTATAGGAGGGTCCCTTTTTCTTCACACCTTCTCCAGCATTTATTATATGTAAACTTTTAAATGGTCACTCTGACAGGTATGAGGTGATATCTCATTTTAGTTTTGATTTGCATTTCTCTAATAATTAGTGACATTTAGCATCTTTTCATGTGTCTGTTAGCATCATGGTTTCTTATGTTTGAAGGTACTACATAGAATTCTTTGAATAAGATAACACGAAGTAATGTAAAAAAGGAAATCCAAATTACCAGCAGTCATACTACCCAGAGATCATGACTAATGATATTTTCTGTATTAATTTCCAATATTTAAGCACACATAAAATTTTTTCAAAGTTTATGCCGTATTATGTAGCCTTTATATAACTTGCACTATATCATGAGCCTTTTCTTATGTTTCTAAAAATATTTTTAAAACCTATTTTAAATGACTATGTAACATTTTCCCATACTCTTAAGCAGGAAGACCTTTATCTTGCTTCCCTTTTTTAAAATGTGAGGTTTAATATATATAATGAAATACACAGATCTTAAGTAATCAAGTTGGACTCATTTTGAAAACTGCAAATTTTGCTATTTAACTCACAAACTATTATTATACAGGTGTTCTCTTGTATCCTAGAAAGTTTTCTGTGCCTGTTCCTGATCAAGTCCCACTATCCCAGAAACAATCCCCGTTCTCATTTCTGTCACCGTAATTTAAGTTTTTGCTTGATCTGAAACTTTGCAAATGCATTCATACACTGTGTTCTCTTTGTGTCTGCTTCTCTCACTCGTATCAATGCTTTAGAGATTCATGCATGCTGTCATGTGTTTCAGTGTTTTGTTCCAACTTGGTGTTGACAATGACCCACTGTATAGAAACATTGCAATTTGGTTATCCTTTCCCAAATTCATGGGCCCCTGAGTTGCTGCTAATTGGGGGCTGGTGTGAATAAAACTACTATAAACATTTTTTTTTTTTTGCAAAGCATTTTTACGAACCTGTGTTTTTATTTTTCAGGCTACTGGCTCAGGGTCAATGTATGTTTACATTTGTAAGAAATTTCCAATCAGTTTTCCAAAGTGGTTGTACCATTTTGCACTCTCATTGGAAATGAGCAAGTTCCAGCAAGTTCCAGCTGCCCCACCTCCTCTGCTGTTCTTGATTTGGTCAGTCTTTTTCAAATTAGGCATTCTAGGGGGTGGCAGTAGTACATCAGAGGGATTTTAATATGCATTTCCCTGAGGACTAATGGTGCCAAGTGTCTTTTCACATCCTATCAGTGATGTGTCTTATTCAGCAATGTGTCTGTTGAAGTCTTTTGCCCATTGTATGTATGTATTTTTTTTTTTTGTCTTTTGTTGTTGTTGTTGTTGCTATTTCTTGGGCCGCTCCTTCGGCATATGGAGGTTCCCAGGCTAGGGGTTGAATCGGAGCTGTAGCCACTGGCCTACGCCAGAGCCACAGCAACGCGGGATCTGAGCCTTGTCTGCGACCTACACCACAGCTCATGGCAACGCCGGATCGTTAACCCACTGAGTAAGGGCAGGGACCGAACCGGCAACCTCATGGTTCCTAGTCGGATTCGTTAACCACTGCGCCACGACGGGAACTCTGTATGTATGTATTTTTAATTGAAGGATGTGTGATGTACATTATCTTAGGTCCAGTGTATAACATACATATTCAACATTTAAATATATTACAAAATGGGAAAAAAAGATACCCTACTCCAGAAGAAAAAGAGGAGGACACATCAAGAGGTAGGAGGGGCGATTTCATGATATAAACAACCCCATACCTCCTGGGTGGGAAGCTCCACAGACTGAAAAACTAACTGGTTCACAGAGACTCACCTACAGGAGTGGGAGTTCTGAGCCCCACATCAAACCCTCACATGTGGGGATCCAGCACTGGGAGAAAGATCCCCTGGAGCATCTGGCATTGAAGGCCAGTGGGGCTTGTGCACAGGAGCTCCACAGGACTGGGGGAAATGGAAACCCCATTCTTAAAAGGCACACACAGACTTTCATGTGCACCAGGTCCAAGGGCAGAGCAAGGTCTCTATAGGAATCTGGGTCAAACCTGACTGCAGTTCTTGGAGGTCATCCTGGGAAAACAGGGGTGAATGTGACTTGTTGTGAGGGAGGGACATTGAAGGCAAAGCTCTCAGGAATATTCAGCAGCTGCCTTTCTCTGGAGGGGGCCATTTTGGGAAAATCTGGCCCCACACGTCAGTCAGGGCTAAGAAGCCCCAGGGCAAACAACAACCCAGTTGGGATCACAGCCACACCCCTCAGTAAACAGGCTGCCTAAAGACCACTCAGGCACACAGCTGCCTCTAATCCCACCCAGAGAAGAAGCCCCACCCACCAGAGGGATTAGAATCAGCTCTACCTACCAGGGGGCAGGCATCAGCCCCTCCCATCAGGAAGCCTATAGCAAGCCCCCATATAGACTTCAGCTACAAGGGGGGCAGACACCAGAGGTAAGAGAGACTACAACTCTATTATCTGTAAAAAGGTCACCACACCAAAAACCTATAAAAATGAAAAGACAGAGAACTATAACTCAGATGAGGGAGAAAGGAAAAACCCCATAAAATCAGCTAAGTGAGGAGGAGATTCTTAGCCTCCAGGAAAAAGACTTTAGACTGTTGATGCTGAAGATGATGCAAGACATTGGAAATAAACTGGAGGCAAAAATGGATAACTTACAGGAAACACTGACCAAAGAGATACAAGATATAAAACTTAAACAAGAAGAGATGCAAAATACAATAACTGAAATAAAAAAACTCACTAGAAGCAGCTAACAGCAGAATACAGGAGGCAGAAGAACAAATAAGTGAGGTGGAGGACAGATTAGTGGAAATTACGGATGCAGGACAGAAAAGAGAAAAAAGATTGAAAACAAATGAAGAGAGTCTCAGAGAACTCTGGGACAATGTTAAATGTACCAACATCTGTATTACAGGGGTGCCAGAAGGAGAAGAGAGAGAGAAGGGGACAGAAAAAATATTCCAAGAGATAATAGCCGAAAACTCCCCTAACACGGGGAAGGAATCACTCACTCAAATCCAGGAAGCACAACGAGTACCATATAAAATAAACCCAAGGAGGAATACACCGAGACATATATTAATCAAACTAACCAAAATTAAAGACAAAGAGAAAATCTTGAAAGCAGCTAGGGAAAAGAAACAAGTAACATACAAGGGAACCCCAACAAGGTTATTGGCAGATTTTTCAGCAGAAACTCTGCAGGCCAGAAGGGAGTGGCATGATATACTTCATGTGATGAAAGGAAAAAACCTCCAACCAAGATTACTCTACCCAGCTAGGCTCTCATTCAGATTTAAAGGAGAAATCAAAACCTTCACAGCTAAGCAAAAGCTGAGAGAATTCAGCAACACTAAACCAGCTTTACAACAAATACTAAAGGAACTTCTCTCAGCAGAAAAGAAAAGACAGCAACAGGAAACAAAATTCCACAAATGACAAGGCTCACCAGTAAAGGTATATATATACAGTAAAGATATGAAATCATCCATGCACAATTATGCCACCAAAATCAGAAATCATGAGAAGAGGTGGGTACAAATGCAGGACACTGGAGATGAACTTGCAATTAAGAGAACAACAACTTAAAACAATCTCATATACATATAGACTCTTACATCAAAACTTCAGAATAACTTCAAACCAAAAATACAATTGATACACAAACAAGGAATTTCTGGAGAAGAAATATAATCCACCATGAAGGGGGTCATCTGACATCACTCTTGGAATGCTGAAGTCTTCCTACATCTGATTCTGATTTCCTCTCCATCAAAGAATTTATGATAATTATAATTAAATAATGCAACTGTACAGTTAACTAATACAGTTCTACAATTGTATTATAATAACAATTTCTCTCCATGGTACAATGTAAGGTCTATAATGTCTCGTTTATCACATCACCTAGAATGATGTAATGCCTATATTGAAGAATCAATAAGATGTAACAAATTGTGAGGACATATTTATATAGTTACACTGTTTTTTAACCAATTTATGCATTTTATATTTTACTTATTTTCAGAGGGTATATTATTTTTGTTATTCTTACCAGTTAAGTTATTCTTTTTATTATGCTGTATAAAATATTTAATGGTATATAAGGCTTTCTTTATAAATTTTAGTTGCATAATGTAACAATTTTAATATAATGCTAATTTTTAAAGAAAAATTGAAATGTAATAGATAATACTAAATAGTAAAAATGAAAACCATACAAAATGGGATAAAGTATAGAATAAATTTCCTATTTGTCTCAGCATATTTTCCATTCCACTTCTCCAGAGGGAGTCACTTAATCTGTTTCTTAAGATCCGCAATATAATAATCTGTGTGAATGTAATTGTGTTTAAATGTATGTATTTTATTCTGTAAAAAATAAAAATAAAATTTCTGAATAAAAAAATATATATTACAAAATGATCACTATGATAACCATCTGTCGACATACAAAGTTATTACAACTTGAATGACTATATTCCTTATGCTGTGTGTTACATTACTGTGATTTATTTATCTTATAGCTGCAAGTGTGTACTCTTAATCCTCCTCACCTATTTTGCCCAATCCCCACTCCATCTGCCTTCTGACAACCACCAGTTTTCTCTCTGTATCTAGGAGTCTGTTTCAGTTTTGTTTCTTTTTCACTTGTTTTGTCTTTTTAGGTTCTACATATAAAAATAATTACATAGTATTTATCTCTTGTGTCTGACTCTTTTCGCCCAGCATAATACCCTCTAGGTCTGTCCATGTTGTCACAAATTGCAAGATTTCATTCTTTTTTATGTCAGAGTACATTCTATTATATATATGTGTAGGAACATATATATCTTTATTCATATATCTATTGATGGGCACTTAGGTTGCTTCCATATCTTGGCTATTGTAAATAATGCCACAATGAAAATAGAAGTACATATATATTTAAAAATATATATTATATTTGTGTTTTAATTTTCTTCTGGTAAATACCAAGAAGTGGAAATGCTAGGTTGTATAGTAATTCTAATTTTTTTTTGAGGAAAACATTTGCTATTTTCCATAGTGCCTGCACCAATTTACATTCCCACTAACATTGCATGGGCATTCCCTTTTCTCCACATTCTCACCAACACTTGTTATTTATTGTCTTTTTGATGCTTGCCATCCTAACAAGTGTGAGAAGATATCTCAATGTTTTGATTGGTATTTCCCTGATGATTAGTGATGCTAAGCATCTTGTTATGTGCCTGGTGGCCGTCTGTATGCCTGCTTGGAAAAAAGCCTATTTAGTTCCTCTGCCAATTTTTTAATTCAGATTTTTTACGTTGGGTTGTATGAATTCTGTATATTAATTCCTAATCAGATATATCATTTGAAAATATCATCTCCAATTTAGTAGGCTGCCTTTCTAGTTTGTTGATGGTTACCTTCCCTTTGCTTAAGCTTTTTAGTTTGATGTAGTCCCATTTGCTTATTTTTTCTTTTGCTGCCCTTGCCTGAAGAGACAGATTTCCCATCCCACTCCCAAAACATTACTTATGTGAGTGTCAGAGAGTTTAATTCCTATTTTTTCTTCTAGGAGTTTTATGATTCCAAGACTTTTAATTCAAATTTGAGATTATTTTTATATATGGTATAAGAAAGGCAGTTAATTCTTTTAGATGTGGCTGTTTGTTTTTCCCAACATCATTTATTGAAAAGGCTCTATTTACTCCCTTAAATATTTTTGCCTCCTTTTTGTAGATTAATGGACCATACACATGTGGGTTTATTTCTGGCCTCTCTATTTTGTTCCATTGACCTATGTGTCTGTTTTTGTGCCTGTACCATATTGTTTTGATTACTATAGATTAGTAGCATAGTTTGAAGTCAGGAACCATGATAACCCCAGCTTTGTTCTTCTTTCTCAAGATTGTCTTGGCTATTCAGAGTCTTCATGTTTCCATACAAATTTTAGAATCATTTTCTCTCCTTCAGTGAAAAATGCCATTGGTATATTGATAGGGGTTGCATTCAATCTGTACAGTGACTTGGGGAGTATGGTTACTAAAAATATTAATTATTCCTATCACTGAACACATGTATCTTTACATTTGTTTGCATGATCTTCAATTTCTTTCATCAATGTATTGCAGTTTTCCAAGTATAAGTCTTTTACCTATTTGGTAAGATTTATTCCTAACCAAGTTATTATTATTTTGATACAATTTTAAATGGTATTGTTTTATTTTGGAGGGGATTTTTTCCTTGATTTCTTTTTTTTGATAGATTGTTGTTAGTGTATAGAAATGCAGCAGATTTCTATACATTAATTTTGTATCCTCTGACTTTATTGAATTTACTTATTGGTTCTAGTAGATTTTTGGCAACTTTCTTAGGACTTTATGTAGTATCATGTCATCTGCAAATAGTGACAGTTTTTCTTCTTCCTTTCCAATTTGGATTCCTTTTATTTCTTTTTCTTGTCTTATTGCTGTGGCTAGGACTTACATTATATCTAATAAAGTGGCAAGAGTGGACACCCTTGTCTTGTTCCTGAGGAAATATTCTAAGTTTTCAACATTGAGTATGTTTTTGGCTATAGGTTTGTAATATATGGCTTTACTATGTTGATGTATGTTCCCTCTATACCTACTTTGATGAGCATTTTAGTCATAAATGAATGTTGAATTTGTTAAAAGCATTTTCTGCATCTACTGAGATGGTCATATTACTTTTATTCTTTAATTCGTTAATGTGATGTTCCACTTTGTTTGATATTTTGGATATGAAAATATCCTTGCATCCCTGGAATAAATCTCACTTCATCATGTGTGTGTGATCCTTTTACTGTATTTTTAAATTTTGTTTGCTAAAATTTTGTTGAGGATTTTTTTTTCACCTATGTTCTTCAAAGATGTTGACCTATAATTTTCTTTTTACGTGGTATCTTTTTTTCTGGTTTTGGTGTGAGGGTGGTTCTGATCCCATAGAATGAGTTCTGAAGCATTCCTTCCTCTTCAATTTTTTGGGAATAGTTTGAAGAGGACTGGTGAGAATTCTTCTTTAAATGTTCAGTAGAATTCATCTAGGAAGTCCAACTATTTTTCTCCCAAGTTCCTCAAGTATCTTTATGATCATTACCTTGAACCCTTTATCTAGTAAAATACTTATCTTCACTTTGCTTGGTTTTTATTCTGGGTTTTACCTTATTCCTTCATTTAAGACATATTTCCCTGTTTCATCATTTTTCCTACTTGCTGCATATATTTCTATATATTAGGTAGAATGGTTAAGTCTCCTGATCTTGGAGAAGTGGCCATATGTAGGAGACATCCTATGGGATGCAGGAGCACAGTCCTCTCTGGTAATCAGAGGTATATGGTACAGGGTTTCCACTATGTGGCTGTGTGGTCCCTTCTTTTGTGGTGGGTCTGACTATTTTGGGCATGCTGGTAGGTGAGTCTGGCCCCTGAACAGGTTGGCTGCAAGGTCCTCCCAAGTGTGGTTGCTGCTGGCCCATTGATGTGCAGGTAAGCCCCTGGAGGTAATAGGCTAGAGGGATGACTCCAAGACAGTCCTTGCCTACACCAATGTCCTCATGGTAGAATGTACTCCAAAGATAGCTGCCACCAGTATCTATGTCTCCAGGGTGAGTATCAGTTGCCTCTTGCTCTTCTAGGAGGCTCTCCAAGATCAGAGAATCTGATCCAGGTTCTTTTCAAATTGCTGCCTTTGCACTGGGACTCAAAGCATGTAAGAGTCTGGGTGTGTTCTTTAAGAGCAGAGTCTGATTCATCCAGTACTCTGGCTCTCTTGTATGTAAGCCCCTGGCCTTCAAAGCCAGACTTCTGTGTGCTCCTCTTTCTGGTGGGGGAACCCCTGGAATCCAGATATGGGGCTTAGACCCCCTGCTCCTTGGGGACCACCTTCGTAATTGGATTATCCTTCTGTCTATGGGTCACATATACCATATCTCTGCCCCTCCTACTTATCTCCTTGTGGTTCCTTCTTTATATTTCTGGTTATGGAAAATTTTTTCTTCTAGTATTCAGGTCTTTGTCACAGATAGTTGCTCTGTAAATAGTTGTAATTTTGGCGTGCTTGTGCAAGGGGGTGAGCTCATGGTCTTCCTACTTTCCTCTCTCACACTCTCCATACACAAGACAAAGTCTTCCAACACCAGAAGAGAGATTGCAGAAAACTTAACTAGTTATTGCATTAATCAAAATATGACTCTGGGCTGAAATATCCCCCAAGCAGGCCTGAAAGGAGAAGGATAATGGGACTCAGAGAAGAGGGAGGGAGGCTCATGAAACCCTGTGGTTTTGAGAGTCAGGAAATATATGACTGCAGCTGAAGTCAATTTCCCATGGAGACGGAGAGGGAGATAAGCCTGGAAAAAGCAGAAAACAATTCTCTTAAAATGCAGAGGGGAAAATACTTTGTCATCATTTGACTGATCATAAGAATGAGCTAAGCAATTTTGTTCTAGATCATAAACCAACTGCCCTCTTGTGCAAGATTAACTACCAGGAGGACCTACTGGCTTTTTCCAATGATGGGATGATAAACAATGCACATGACAGATTGCCTGGAAAATAAGATGTAATAGCAAGGGTCAAACACTGTTATTAAATCCGTGTGGAAGGAGAATCAGGAGGAGGGGAAACCATTGTTAATTATGGCTAGAAAGCAGATTACAAAATGGCTAGAGGGGCTTTTTCACAGATGTTTGAATTCAATACATTTGGAGACTGTCAAAGAGGCACATTAAAACCGCTAAATATATTCAGGCTACACTGGGAATTAACTACCTGCTCTTCTTTCAGAGGAAGTAAATAAGATGGCCAGGTGATATTTTTAGTAACTGAAAAATATTTCTTTGATTTAGACTTTATTTTTCGTGGGAAAGATAGATGTCTTATCTGTAGTTATAGCCCAGAAGTGAGGAATTTGTGTCTTAGAGTGAGGCTGTCCCTGCTCAAATCCTAGGTCCTCCCTTTACTACAGTTTAATTCTTCTGTGCCGGATTTGTGAGGCCACAAGAGAATTGACAGAGTCATTATTGATACATAAGTTTGTCTACACTCTGTAGTATCAGCTGAGAACCCAACAGTCTGCTTTTCTACCTATTCCTCACTTTCTGCTCACTTTTGTTGTAGCTAAGCAGTGTGTTCCTTCTTTGTTACACATTTTCTTATGCCTTCGGTTGCAGAGTCTGAAGTCTTTCTTGAAGGAGGGGCTACTTTTCATTTCCAATTGCTAAATTGATGGCTGGGGTGTGATGAGGAAACCTCAGACAAAATGCGCGTGATGTACACGGATGTTGGATGTGGGGCCATGGGTCCACATGCTCATCCCACTACCCACCGCCCAGCATAGCTCCTAAAACCCTGTACTGAGTACTGGTGGTGGCAGGAACTGGTTCAGGCAAACACTAGCAGGTAGAGTTTCCAAATCCACTGGGTGAATCATTTTGATCAACTGTTAGGTTGAATTGTAAAAAGTGACATTTATATAGGTCAAAAATGATAAATGTTGACAATTCTATATGATTCAATATAATAGCTCATATTTCCTATCTCAGATGATTAATGGATAATTATATAGTTCTCTACTTTCTAGCTGGAGGTGCCAATGTCAGCAGGCTGCATTAATGAGCCCCTGGGGACAAAAAGGCAGTTCTGCTCTATATCCCACCTCAGATCTTTGATTAAAGCACTTTCTGCAATTCATTAGATAACTTTTACTAGATCTTCTACATGCTGGGCAAGAGATAATACTTAATCACTAGGTTTTTCACAGTTTAAGGTTTCTTTTTTTCTTTTTTTGTCTGCCCCCGGCATATGAAGTTCACCCACCGTGCAGGGCTGGGGATTGAACCTGTGTCCCAGTGCTCCAGAGAGATGCTGCCAATCCTGATGCACCACAGCAGGAACATCGCAGTTTAAAGCTCATCATCTCTATCACCATCATTAGTCATATGTAGAAATACTTGGCCTCACTCTATGGCTTATAGAAATATTCCTCAGCAATTTGGAGACGTCATAAAAGACTCCAGGTGGAATATGAAGTATAGGGATGGTGTCAACCTTATGTAGAGGATCACTTTGGAAGCATCTAGGGTATGATTTGGATAGTTAGAGAAGAGAAAGAGCAAAAAAATTTCCTGTGACCCAAAAGTCTCTCTTTGTCTCGGGACAAAGCAGGAACTCTTTGGTTAACTATGTGGTTGAGGAGCTAGCATTTATTCTCTTTCCTCCAGTCTAAGATCCTCTTATCCATGGGCACTGTTATGGTGGTCCTCTTCTGTTGATGCTATTCTTTTTTTTTTTTTTTTTCCCACTGTACAGCAAGGGGGTCAGGTTATCCTTACATGTATACATTACAATTACATTTTTCCCCCAGCCTTTCTTCTGTTGCAACATGAGTATCTAGACAAAGTTCTCAATGCTATTCAGCAGGATCTCCTTGTAAATCTATTCTAAGATTCTATTCTTGCCCGTAAACTTGGTGGTTTCTTCCTCTGCGGCCCTTGTGAATAATTGCAGGGAGTTTTCAGACTTTGTATCTCCAACGCCAAAAGCCTAGTTGCTCCTTTGACAATCATCTTCTACCCAAGGTTTTGTTTCACTTTAAACACTCTGCCAAACACTGACATATAGGTGGCTGTAGTAACATTATCAGTCAGGCTAGGCTAGGTTATGCTGCAATAATGAATAACTCCAAGATCTCGGCATGCCCACTGCAGTTCAGCATGGGACTGTGAGCACACATTTTTTCATTAGGACATTCTGGCCAGGAGAGGCTCCAGTTCTACACCTCCACAATGGCTTAGGCAGAAAAAAGGAAATATGGTGAATGATACCAGCTCTTAAAGCTTTCACCTGAAAGTGACACATGACTTTGTTGCAAGCCACGAGACTGCAGATGCTGATAAGTGCAATCAATTATGCATGCATAAATTAGAGGGTTGGGATTATCTACTGAAAAGCCATAATGATCACCATCAAAGGACAGGGATAGTGGGAATGCATGGATGCTATTTGAGCTTTTTCTCACTACCCTAAGCATTCTATCTTACATCCTTAACTGGTTGTGCTTTATTTGAGGTTTTCTGTGAAGAAGGAAGGAGCTGCATTCTGCTTCCTTTGTTGGAAAAAGGAAAGTGGAATGTGACTTCTGGTAATCAGTTATATGAGACCATAATTATTCTTGTGTAACCCTGAAACATCAATATGTAACCAGCTTATTTCACTTAGCATAATATTTTTAAGATTCATCCATGTTATAGCATGTGTCAAAATTTCATTCCTTTTAAGGATGAATAATATCCTGTTGTATTCATATTCCATTGTATTCATATTCTGGACATACCACATTTTGTTTATCCATTCATCAGTCAGTGGACATTTGGGTAGCTTCCATCTTTTGGTTATTATGAATATGCTGCTGTGAACACTGGTGTATGTAGATCTTTTCAAATCCCTGCTGTCAATTATTTTGGGCACATAGCTAGAAGTGGGATTGCTGGATCATATGACAAGTCTATTTTTAACTTTCTTTATTTAAAAAATTTTTATGCTTTATTTATTTATTTTTTTGGGGGATGCTTCACCCACGGCATATGGAAGTTCTCAGGTTAGGGGTCAAATCAGAGCTATAGCTGCCAGCCTACACCACAGCCACAGCAATGCAAGATCTGAGCTGCGTCTGTAACCTCCACCACAGCTCATGGTAACGTTGGATCCTTAACCCACTGAGAGAGGCCAGGGATCCATCCCTCATCCTCACGGATCCTAGTCAGATTCCTTACTGCTGAGGCAGAATGGGAACTCCTATTTTTAACCTTTTAAAGAGATGCAATAGCAATTTCTAACTTAAGTGTTTTAAAAGCTGTTTTCTGTGAAACTGTGGCTCCATCAGTGACTCATCAAGCATTTTAGTCTCATAAAGTTCTGAGAAATTCTACAAGAAAGATATCTTTTTATCTTGAATTAATGCAGCATTTACCAAATTCATTTAACTAAAGAATCTCCACCCTGCTTTTGATTGACGTCTATTAAGACCTCACAGAATATGATGTAATGTGGGAAATATTAATGAACCATTCAACTAAGTTTCATGGGGGCTGTATGAGAAATGGCCAGATGATCTAAGGGAAAACTCAAGTGGAAAAGAAAGATGCCTCAGTGTGGTCAGCTTACTATCCAGTATTCTCATTGGCTAAAATTTGTTTAAAATGTCTGATTCTGCCCAAAGTGAACAACACAGTTGGGTGAAAGAGATAAAAGCTGGCAGGAAGAGAGGAAGGAGGAGAGAACTAGTTGACAGGCGGGAGAGAGAATGCATATCCTTGGAGGAGCTACTAGTACTGGTGATGTGCTGGCTGCAGTCACCTCCCTTGCTCATTCGATCTGCACAGTTTGAAGGTTGATGTTATTTCTGGCCTTCCAGATGAGAAAACAGAGGCTTAGGACCACGCAACTGATGAGCAGAGGTGCTGGGTCTGGAGATGTTCTTGTAGCTTTGAACAGAGTGAGCGAGCAGTGGCGTCTAGTGGATCACAAGGTGGCACAGGGTTGACTGCAGAGGGGATCCAGACCAGCTGGAGGACCAGCAGATAGCTTTGAGGGCAGTCAGGGTGTGAGTAGGGAGGCCCCCTGACCTAAGTGGCCAACATTTTTTGGACCCCACTATAGAAAACAATTATATTGGTAAGATAAACTGAGATGAATAGGATAAGGATACTGGAGCCTGGCCTCAGACACCCCAAATCTCTGCCTATCTTCCCTATGGCCTGAAGGGATCCCTCTCAGGGTGTGTCTGTAAGAAGGCCACACCTGAGAAGGGACTTTATGGCAACAGGCAATGATCTTCCAGTGTTAGATGAAAGAGCAGGTGAGGGTGAAAGTCTGCCCGTGATGGACACTGATTTTCCCACTAGAGCTGATTTTTTTAAAAAAATAAATAAAACTGAAAGAAATTTTACCATAAAATACAGCATCATTACTTTCTTATACATTTTTTTATTGTATCAAACCTAAAAAGTAGCCTTAAAATAAAGCAGGGGGAAAAAATGGTGGCTGTTTATGAGAGGCGTACTTTTAAGAATGACCTTTCTGAAAATGCAATTTCGTTCAGAACTCGGTTTTCTTAGACATCAGTGTGTGAGTATACATTCAATAACTCATAATGAAAATTGTTAAAATAGAAAGTTTTGTGTTTCCATAGGATTTGCTTTTTAATATAAATAAACTTTTAAATTTTGAAATAATTTTAGATTTACAGGAAAATTGTGAAGACAGTATAGAGAATGCTCCTGGATACCTCTCAATGAAATTTTAGTTTCCCCTAACAGTACCCTCTCATATTAATATCAACAGTAACAGTATCATCTCATGTTAATATCAACAGTAACAGTATCATCTCATATTAATATCAACAGTAACAGTATCATCTCATGTTAATATCAACAGTAACAGTATCATCTCATGTTACCATGGTACATTCGCAAACTGAGGAAACCAACATGGGTTCCATTACTATTAACTAAACTAAATAGACCTTATCTGAACCTAGGTTTATGTTTAGATAATGGCAAGATCTCCCTCCACATCCAGTTTCCAGAGGAGTTATTAAAGATCTTAGGTTTTCTATCTCTTATTCTCTTTTTTTTTCTTGTATTTTTAGGGCTGCACCCATGGCATATGGAGGGTCCCAGGCTAGGGGTCAAACTGAAGCTGCAGCTGCCGGCCACAGCCACAGCCACAGCCACAGCTGCAGCAATGCAGGATCTGAGCCACCTCTGAGACCTACACCATAGCTCAGGGCAACGCCGGCTCCTTAATCCACTGAGTGAGGCCGGCTCCTTAATCCACTGAGTGAGGCCAGGGATTGAACCTGAGTCCTCATGGATACTAGCCAGGTTCATTAACCACTGAACCACGACGGAAACTCCATCTACCTCTCATTCTTGAACTCAATATTTATATTTACCTGACTTCAGTCGTCTCCTTCACATTTCTGGAGCTCACTTTCACTGTGAAAGAACGCCTCCTACGATTATCAAGTATATTCTTTTACATGCAGTTGTTTAAGCAGAGTAACTAAACCGCAATTCGAGGGCCCCTCATAATGATCATAGTCATCTTTTTACAAAAAAAATTTATTGAAGTACAGTTGAGCTATAACAGTTCCAAGTGTACAACAGAGTGATTCACAATTTTTAAAGGTTATACTTGATTTGCAGTTTTTATAAAATGTGGGTTATATTCCCAGTGTGGTACAAGAAGTCCTTGTAGCTTATTTACTTTATTGTCATCTTTATTGAGTAAACCCACACATTGAGGTTCCTAATGAAACTGAGTTCCTAAATGCCTTGTTGTTCTTATTATTCCTCTTTTTAGATTCTATATTCTTAGAATTGGAAGAAAGAGAAGCTGTATCTATCAGGGTCCTGGAAGGAAATAAGTGACATGCTCGGACGGGGTGACTGAGGACACTTTAGTAAGATGTCTATTTACCAAGCTGAGAGCAAGTTAAAGGGGACCCCTAAGGACAGGGTGGCAGTCTGGAGCAACAACGGTGGGGACTATTGTGATCACCCCCCACCCCACCCCCCATGATTGAATGAGCAGAGGAGGAGTAGGAGCAAGAAACGATGGCAACAAATGCAAACAGGGAGTCGGCAGAGAAGTCTGTATTCTGACGCAGACTTTAAAAGCAATTAAACTGCAACCGTTTGTGTCCTTCAGTCCAGACACTTTGTCCACATCAGCTGTACAGTGTCGGACAAAGGGAGAGATCAGACTTGGGGTTTAAAAAAAAAAAAAGGAAAAAAAGAATAGCATGTCTGGCTCAACTATGGGGTCACAGGTTCCCTGGCATTTCTGGTAAATGCTGAGCCTAATGGCAGCCATGTCACAGCTTCGCTCGTTTTCCAGGACTAGGGAGATAACAGCTCTGTCTCTGAATGAGCTGTCCCAGCTTCGCTGTGTCAGCCACACTGTGAAGGTCCACTGCCGCCTTGGGCATTGTCCACTCTGGATGCTGGCTTTGCCTTTGTCAGGATTTGTCCTTTCTCTGTGTCCATGTGTAAGCAGTTGTTTCCTGCCCAAGAGCACTCACTCTGAGCATGTGCAGTCCTCATTTTCTATCTATTTCTCCATGTTTGGGTTGGACAAATCCCTCGTCACATTCCTTATCAGAAAGTATTTGTATGTGAGTTTAACCTCATTAAGTCCACCATGTGGAATCTTAGAAGAAAAAAAAAAAGATACAAATGAACTTTTTTGCAAAGAAATAGATCCACAGACATAGAAAACAAACTTATGGTTACCAAAGGGGAAAAAGGTGGGGGAGGGTTAAATTGGGAAACTGGGACTAACATATACACACTACTGCATATAAGACAGATAAACATCAAGCACCTGCCATATAGCACAGGGAACTATGCTCTGTATTTTGTATAACCGATAAGGGAAAATAATATGAAAAAGAATATATATATATATACATGTAAACTGAATCACTGTGCTGTACCTCTGAAACTAACATGATATTGTAAATCACTATACTTCAATTTTTAAAAAGCTTACTAGAAAAAAGGGGGGAAAAGTCCACCATGATTTCCTTTTTGACCTCTAGTGTGTGGGCATGGATTTTTAAGTCATCATTCCAACCAGAAAGAACATATTCACGTGCACATCCAGACTACTGACGGGCTAGACAGAAGAATGAGTTCTTTTTCTCTTCTTTCATTCACACACTTGTGTTTGAACAAAGACATTTTGGGTCCAATCATTGGTAACTGCCTGAAACTCTACTTTGATTGTTGTAATAAAAAACCAATTTGGAGAACATATTCATTTTAGGATTCCATTAGTAGGTTATGAACTTATGATGAAAACAAAATAATTTGAAATTTTTCAAAAGGTTGAAAAAGAAGACATTACTAGGCTTGTTGATTAGAGAAATATGAAAATACGGGTCATATTCCAAATAAATGAGGGAAGTTAGTTTTTAGGTTATATGACAGATGAATGAATCCATGTTTCTATGGGGAAGTTTTCTCGCAGTGAGCTATCTATCCACTTGCCTTCAGCATTGATGGCAAAGACTCTGGGAATGGAAACCAAGGACATCCACGTATCATCACCAGTAACAATAAGAAACACAAGTAACAATGAGTAAGTGGGAACACTTTACTAGCCTTGTGCTAAAGCGTTGCATAGGATAACCCTGGTTAATACCCACAGGAAAGAAGTTTTACAATGACCCTATTATTATTTAAGCAAATAGGCAAAAAAAAAAAAAATATATATATATATATATTAAAAAGTACCCAAGATCATGAAGGGTTGGAGCCAAACTTTGGACCCAGCTTTTCTGATTCCATTGCCCAGAATCTCAACTTGCAGGGCTCTGTTGCATCTCTGTGATTCAAATTTATGCAGAATTGGAGGAAGAGATGTCTATGAGAATCTTTACAGTCTCAAATGATGGTCAGAACCTAGTGAAATGGAATGGAATTTGGTTAACTTCTTAGCAAGGCTGTGCTCGTGTCCTAAAACTCTCTGAGCAAAAACAGAAAGGGGAGAAGTATTTTAGTATCTGCAACTGCAAAAAAGACCAGAAGTTCCAACTATTAGTGTTTTTGAAGTAAGTCTACTGTGTTGATTTGGCTGCTGTAAATGAAATATAACATATGGGAACGTGTTCTGTAAATAACAAATCACTGCCCAATGTCTTGTGTACATACAAGGTGTAGATGTTGATAATTCTGCTCTGAAAGCTGGAGACAACATATGAGAAAGTGTTTGTAAATCATTTTGTAAAATACTTATGCATTTGTCCCATTGGTAGTTGCTGGTTCTTAATAGGAGGGGGATGTGGAGACATTCTCCTTGTTCTTGGCTGGAGCCTCCCCACCCTTGTGTCTGGGGCATGCCACTCACAGCTGGGAGCCATGCTTTACTCAAGAGCATATTAGAGAAGGGTCTGCAGGTTAGTGAAGAAGCTAAACCCAGCTCATATGACAAAGAATAAAGGACTCACTGAGGGCTGATATCTGCTCAAGCAGCTACAGCTTCCTTGAGGAAGGACCTGTGACTGTGAAGTGAACCAGAGTTAATGGGTGTATGTGGAGGGTAGGGTAGGTTTGGCTTCACACAACAGAATATAAGCAGGTTGGCTTTGCCCAAAAGGAAAGGGGCCACATGAGGAGGTCGGACATCAAGCCAAAGGCTGGATGAGTTGATCATGGAGGGTGATTGAGGGTGATGTCACGTAGACACTTGAGGTGGTTTGCAAACCAAATGGTGTTGTGTTGGTGGATGATGGACAAACCCATGAAATGAAATTAACTAGTTAGCTGAGACTTTGCCAAATTCATCAATAAAGTCTCTTTCCCTAATGCAAAGATGTGTGTGTGTGTGTGTGTGTGTGTGTGTGTGTGTATGTAACTAAACTCTTGTGTAAACTTAAACATCTCCATTGTGTTTCCTAAATTGGTAGATGAAACCAAGTTACCGCAAGCGCTGAGCTCTCTGTGATGTCTGTGATCATCTGGAAGTGTCTTTCTTTCTTCTTCTTCTTTTTTAAGGCTGTAGGTGTGGCATATGGAGGCTTCCAGGCTATAGGTCGAATGGGATTTACAGCTGCCAGCCTACACCACAGCCACAGCAACATGGGATCCAAGTCACACCTGCAACCTACACCATAGCTTATGGCAACACCGGATCCTTAACCCACTGAGCGAGGCCAGGGATTGAACACATGTCCTCACGGATACTAGTCAGGCTTGATAGCACTGAGCCACAATGCAAACTCCTGGAAATGTCTTTCTAGACTCAATACTCAGACTGTAGTTAGACCAGAATGCAACTTGCCTTAGTTCTGACACCACAGTCATTCTCAGATGGGACCCAAACCCATTTGCACCTCCAATTGGGACTTGAACACATGATCCCTGACTTAGGAGGGGACTCAAGCTTACTGTCTTTTAATTGATACCACTCACTTGGTGTTAGGGGAAGCTCAGGTTCTTTTGTCTCATTGCAGAAAGTATTCACTGTGAAGCAAGGCATTAGGCAGAGAATGAATTTATTAGCATAAGATGCTTGTAAGAGATACAAGTGGGCAGGCAAGGGAATGCAGCCCTGAGAACAAAGAGGGCTATATTTTTATAGTCAAAGAAAAAGTGGGATGGGGAGAAGACCACCTCCTTCCTCATTTTGGGGTAGATGTCAAGGCTTACATCATCAGTTCCCCCTTATACCCTATATGGTCTAATTGGGACCGTCACGGCACTATTTAAATCAAATGCATATTAGCAGAAAGATGCTAACAAATACTAAAATATGGTAATGTCCCCTTTCACCTAGTGTCTTTCCCTTCATCTATATTCTGTCTTGGCTACACGCACGAATGCAGCTCTTCAAGGACCATTAACTCCCTGACTTCATGTAACAAGATTTGGACCCATTTTCATTGTCTTGTGTTTTAACTATAAGGATTTGTGGATTGAGCTTGCCTGGTGCTTAAATGCACCTGGTCTTCTTTCGAGGTACTGTAAATTGCTGCTAGGGTATTGGATTCTTTTCTTGAGTGATCATAGTCTCCTGACTCACTTAAAATTCCCTTTCTGTCTTTAATCCCATAGTGAGATTTCTAAATGAACTGTTTAATTATCCTACTCTATCCCTATCAGATCCAGAGCTTGCTGAGGGTCCTGCACCACTGTCTGTGGTCTCTTGATGCTAGAGGCCAACCAGTGGAACTGCCATGAACTGTCTTATTTTTCATTTTTTGGGGTGGTGGTGGTGGTGGTTATTTATTGGTATAATTGGAATGTGGAAGAAACACAACAAATGGGTTAATTTAGTGAGCTCTTCCTCTACCTTTTCATCTGTGTTTTGTTTTTCTGGCCCTTGCAGGAATATTTAGACCCTTGCATATTTCTGATTGGTCACAGGAATTTTAAAAATCCTACAGCCTCAATTCTCTACTCAGAAGGATTTAAGTGTCCACATCCACCTTCTTTTAGACATTACAGGTGTTTTCTGCTCTAGATCTTAGTGTGGCAGGGAGCCTTCAGCTAAGGAAAGAGTGGAGATGGATTTTCTTCTCTATGGCTCTCCTTCCTCATTTGTGAAACTTTTGGCACAGCATCTCTGAACCTGGCCTGTGCAGAGAAGAGTAATAAAGGAGGGCAGGAAGCATCATCCTTAGCAGGTACTAGGCAGGCTGCCATCACGTCCTTAGGGGCTAGACAACCTGCAAAGAGAATACCCTTCTTTAGTGAGTTGCTCTTACTATGAGATCGTTCCTTTGCTGAGTAATCCCCTCCATGCAGGTGATGTTCCCTCCCACAATTTATCACTGACTCTGAAGACCCCAAGAACTCTTTTTCCTTGTGGCTTCTCCCTGCCAATGGCAGTTGACCTTGGCATCCCAATTAAATAGCATCACAATCCCCTGCAGGGGCGAATGGACCTCACCCAAAGTTTGTTTTGGATGTCCACACTGATGAAGCCACATACACCAAGAGGGATGGAAAGGTTTATAAAGTATAATTGAGGTCCCTGGAGAGAGTATGCAGTCCTCTTGAACAGGTCTGAAATGTCTTGAGAGAGCACTTCTGGTATGAGCTCTTAATGTGGGTCATACTCTTGCATGGTTTGACCCGCCCATGCCCCAGTAGAGGGAGCATCCAGGCTTCGTTTACAGCTTTTCCGGGTGGGGACCACCAGCTGTGGAGGTGGGGTGAGGCTTGAGGGAAGTCAGGAGTCAGACATCAAGCATGAAGTCAGATTCCTCATTACCCACAAGTTCTATACCAGCACATGTCAGCCTGGATGGGTCCATGGGATTCCCACACACATGCATCCTTTTCCTATTGAACTTGGGAGGCAGCCAATGCCAACAGGACCTCCTGTCCTTGGAGTCTTTAGAGCTTCAGCCATCTCAGAAGGCATTAGACATGTGTCTGTCCTCCCATTGCACACCCAGGTAAAGGGGGATATGGCACACTTTTCTTCAGACCCTCTGGCCTCTCTCACTATGTTCTAGGTGAGGGACACTACCCCTAACCCTCACCTTTGGGGTGAAGCTCACAGTATAGAGCATTCCTAAGAAATTCTCTTCAAAATCCTTTCTGTCTCCACTACATCTCCCACTCTTTTATATCTGTGCTGTTGAGAGGTTCATGAGTATTATATCTGCCTGCAGATTGAGGTATCAGCGTATTGAGATTTACTTCTGGCATTTCAGTTTGCAGCCACACATCTACTGTACCTTGGGGATACATTTAAACACCCTGCTAAATTTCTGTTTGTTTATTGCTTACTCATGATAGATACGTCCTTCATGTCTCAAAGGGATTTGAGCTGAATGAGGAGGAGGTTGGAGACAAGATAGCAGAGTACAAGGATGTGAATTCACCTCCTCTCATGAAAGCACCAAAATCACAACTAACTGCTGAACAACCATTGACAAAAAAGACTGGAACCTACTAAAACAGATATTCTACATCCAAAGACAAAGAAGCAGCCATGATGAGATGGTAGGAGGTGTACATTCATGATACAATCAAATACCATACCCACCAGGTGGGTGACCCACAAACTGGAAAATAATTATTTCACAGAGGTTGTCCCACAGGCATGAGAGTTCTGAGCCCCACATTAGGCCTCCCCAGATTGGTGGTCTGGAATCAAGAGGAGAAGCCTCCAGAGCATTTGGCTGTGAAGGACAGTGGGGCTTGATTGCAGGAGCTCTACAGGGCTTGGGGAAAGATAAACTCCACTCTTGAAGAGTACACACAAGGTTTTATGTGCACTGGGATCCCGGGGAAAAGCATCCTGGGCCAGAAATCTACCTGAGGGTCTTGGAGGGGAGGCTGGGAACAGATGTGTTTCACTGTGAGAATGCAGAGGTGCTGGGCATTCTTATTGGCATGAGCTCTTTTGGAGGTTGCCATTTGACACTAAGACTTGGCCCTACCCAATAGCCCATAGGCTCCAGTTCTGGTACATCTTAGGTCAAAAAACCAACAGGGCAGGAATACAGCACTACCCATTAGCTACCTAACTTCTTCCTGAGCCTCCAGCTGCCTCTCAACACACCAGCTCTATGGGTAGACCCATGATTTGTCATTCATCTCAGGAATTTATTTACCCTCCAGGACAGAATGCTCCCTGCAAAGGATTAGCATGAAAGAGACCCTCCAAATATGCATCCCACTGTAGAGTGGTGAATGGCTATTTGATTTTTAAAAGAAAGTCTTCTGTTAAGGGTTTACTGAAATCCAGATGGAGGAAAGCTGGAGGCTGAACATGACTTTGGGACCTTCCAGAATCATCTAGGTCTTGGGCAACAAAGCTCCATTGTAAGACTGGGATATGGGAAGGGAAGCTAGAGTATGGATTCAAAATATATTGCAGAGAGAGATTATCCAAGTCTTGTGATGTTTCTCTCTACCTAGGTTTTCTCAGCTTTCATACATTTTTTTTGTCAATCAATTTGAGCTTTGTGTTTACATGATGTCAAGATAAATCAGTTCAGTTTTTTTAAAACAATGAGAAACACAGAAATATATGTGAAAATAGCAAATGAAGCAATATAGAAAGGGTCTCAGATGCACTGTGCTATTTGTCCCAGCAAAAGTTTTCCTGAAGATGGTGAATAGATTGCTGACTCACAGGGTGATTAGGAAAACACCACGTACGTGTAAGTGAACGGCCAGTTTTGTGTACTTCTGTCCTTATTTGCCACTTCCAATAGAACGTCCTCCCTCTCCAACCCCATTCTTCCCATCTTTCACTGGACTAATTTTTGTCTTCATTCTAAACACTCTCATTTGTTTTGCCTTGCAAGCTTAATTAAGATTTAAGGTGGGCAGATATTTCTGAAGACAGTGAGCTCTTTTTAATAACGTGTTGCTGTTGGAAGCTGGCCTCTTAGGAAGTGCAAAACTGGGAGGCATCCTGTCTGACTCTTTTCACTTGGTGAAGTAATTCCAGGACCAATTTAGATTTTGTTGAAATTATAGTAGCATTTTAGAAAATGACACACAAAAATGCAAGTGACGCATGCAAATGCAACATTAGGATGCAGGAGCCCTTGACCATCTGTGTTCATCAAATGAAATGTATATTTCTGTGAATATAATGGATGCGTTGAGGATTGGGGATGCTGGTGACTCTATGTTGGGTTAATTTCTAGAAACTTCTGATTATTTTTAAATACAGTGACTTAAAACACAGTTTTTTCCCTTTGTCATTTTTATCACACTACGCACTGTTGTTTTTCCCTCATCTGCAGCATGTGGAAGTTCCTGGGCCAGAGATCAAACCCAAGCCACAGCAGTGACACCAAATCCTTAATCACTAGGCCATGAAGGAACTCCCCACATATTGTGTCATAAAGTTTTCTCTGTGGAAAAACTACAAAAATTTTTAAAAACTGCCACATGCTTACCACTCTTTGGGAATCTTGATTAATAATTTGGAGTGTATTGCTATACGACTAGTTAGGAGGATGTCATATTATGTACTTTTATCTCTTTAGTTCACTGATAAAATTCTCATAGAGCAGTCTTTTTAAAAATAAGTAGTAGTTCAGATTTATGAATTGAGCATCTACTACTGTTATTGAAATTGGGGTCTGGCTGCTTATGGCTCAAAAGCCAATACTTGAGAGACAAGGTTGATAGAAAGGAAAGTTTGCTTTATTCTGGAGGCTAGAAACTGGGGAGAGGGTGGACTCATGTCCAAAGACCAACTGCCCATTAGCAATCAGTGGTCAAGGGCTTTTAAGGGGGAGTATCGCTGGGAAGAGAGGACTCCGTGCAGAAACAGCACAGTCAGCTCTTGAGGTCATCATGAAGTTGGTCACGTAAGGTCTGATCAGCATCATGTTGATCATTTTAAGTAGAGTTAGTCTTCAGTTCCAGGGTCAGTGTTTTTTCCCATTTCTTTAAGGCTAGTTCTCAGAATTGTGGCACCTTATGTCATGACTACAGTCTAGTCCTCATGTAGTTAACATCTTCCACCTGGTGGGGGTTTTCAGTAGCTACGAAACAGCTCATAAGACATGGCTCAGAATATTATCTGTAGCCCTTGCAGAGGACCTAAATATCCTTGACTTTGTTTAATGGCTAAACCATTGCTGTTTGGTCTTATTTGACTACGTCCCTTTGTTTCTGTATTTTCTCATTTCTCTGATTAAACCTCTTATTGGGCTAAAGATTTTCTACAGACAAAGGGCAGTTGGAGGACATGGGGTGGGGGAAGGACCACAGGGTCCTATGCCGTTTCAACATGAGAGACTTGGGAAAAATGCAGAACAAACTATTCTCACAGAACCTATAGTTCAGTGGAAGAGATGGGTTCCTCATGTCAGCTGTTGATACAAACTGTGATAATTGTGTGAAAGAAGCATCCAACGTGTGATAAGAGGCTAAATTAGGGGGCGGGACTCATGTAATTAAGAAAGTCAAGGAGGTTCCCCAAGAGGAGGGGATCTTTCAGTTGATATCTTAGGAATGGGCAATAGCTGGGGGAGAGCAATCAGCCAAGACAGTGGTCATCCCATATTTATCTTTCACTTTTCAGGTGCTATTTCAAACTTACCTTGCTACAGTCTTGTATTATAAGCTAAGCCCCCTTTTCTCTCCCCTACCCTCTTCACCCCTTTCCGATTTTCCTGGATAAGTAGCCTTGAGATCCATGAATCCAGACCTATGTCTTCTCTTTTCCACTGGCCTGACTTCCTGGCTTCACACACCTCTGCAGTCCTGTCCTATTATGCATCCCTCTTTAACACAGGTAGCTCCAATGCAAGGTCTTTTCATAATAGGGGATCCCAGGTTAGGAGAGAAATTTTCTATGTTCATCACCAACTGCAGGACGCCAAGATAAGTTTGATCAATAACATATGTGGTGTGATTGTGAGGTCCCCTTGATTGCAGATGAGAAGAACTTCCTTCCAACAGAGCCAGAGTCAAATGTACCCAGCCGTCGCTGGCTGATGCTGCTGTCATCAGCACAACCCAGGTGAGAGGTGGGGTTGACTAGGCCCTCTGCTGTGAGTCTGAACAGCCCTTGTCATACTTGTTTGGGAAGACCTGGCTCTTCCTCTTACTAGATGTGTACTTGGGCAGGTTGCTGAAACTCTGCTGACCTGTGTTTTCTCATCGGCAGTGTAGGGTTGATGACCCTGGCGTTGGCTTCTGTTGTTTTGTCCACTCAGCACCTCTTTCCTTGGGTAATGTTCTGCAGCATCTGGTGCTGGAGAAGCTGCCAATCACAAGATACCTCTCTGATCACAGGGGTGGTTAGGTAAATTAGCCTTGGCCAATGACAGTGACCCATGCTCTTGGCTGCAGTGACTACACCCAGGCTGGGAATGTGACTCGAGTGAGGTCAACCAGAATCATTCCTGAAGGTCTTATTTATAGTGAGAGAGACAAACCCAGTCTTTCTCCTTCTACCAAGAACTAGAGGGAGTTGTGGGCAGCTGTGTTTTCTACCACACAGGAATCCTGTCTAGTGTAGGAAAGAAGATACCAAAAAGAGCCAAGCAAAAGTGGGAAGGGGAGAGTTAGAGCAAGAGGGAGGAAGAGAGGGGGATCCAGGAGCATGACTGGTCACTGGTCATCTCCAAGGCACCTGCACCTCTAGACTTTCCTGTTGTGCGTTTCTTTAAAATTCCTCTTTTTGGGGCTGGTGTTAATTTTGATTGGATTTCCATCACCAGAAACTAAAGATAAGAAAGCCCAGGCTAAATGAAGTATACACTTTAAGAGGTTGGGAGAAAATATTTCCAGAAGACACATCTGATAAGGAATATATTTGAAGAACTCTTAAATCTCAACAAGAAAAAAAAAAAAACTCAGTTGAAAAATAGGCCAATGACTTCATCACCAAAGAATATACACAGATGGCAAGTATGCATATAAAAAGATGTCCCCATCCTATGTCATCAGAGGAATTCAAATCAATACAACAGGGTACCACTACACACCTATTAGGACAGCCAAATCCCGAACTGACGCCAAATTCTGGCGACGATGCGGAGCAACAGGAACTCTCCTTGCTGGTGGGAATGCAAAATAGTACGGCCACCTCGGAAGACAGGTTGAGGGTCTGTCACTCAATCGAGCAACCGCACTCTTTGGGATTTGCCCAAAGGAATTGCAAACTTATGTCCACACAAACACCTGAACATTGTGTTTATAGCTTTTGTATTCATAATTGCCAAAATTTGGAAGCAATCAAAACACTCTTCAGTAGGTGATGGATTAGTGAACTGTAATATACCCAGACAATGGAATATCATTCAGCAAGAAAAGAAATGATCTATTAAACCATGAAAAGACATGAAGGAATTCTGAATGCATGCTACTAAGTGAAATAAGCAAACCTAAAAAGCTATACTGTATAATTTCAACTAGATGACATCCTGGAAAAGGCAAATCTATGGAGACATGTAAAAAAAAATCAATAGTTGGTAAGGATTGAAAAATCAATAGTGGGGAGGGATAAGTGGGGGAACACAAGCTTTTTAGGGCAATGAAATATCATGTAATACTACAATGATGGATACATGTCATCATACATTTTGTCAAAAACCACAGAATTACATGCCTGATGTATGTAAATCTGGACTTTGGATGATTATGGTATGTCAAGGTATGTTCATCAATTGCAACAAAGCACTCTGGTGGGGGATGTTGACAAAGAAGCAGGCTGTGCATGTGTAAGGGCGGGAAGAATGAGGAAAATCCATTCCTCGGTCTCAGTTTCACTGTGAGAACAGCATTACTGAAGCTGTTCTAAAAAGAAGGCCTTAAAACCAAACAAGGCAAACAAAAATACGGGCCTGGTCACACCTGAAGCACAGGCAACAAAAGTAAAGCTAGAAAAATGAGAAATGATTTCATGTCCAAATAAAAACCTTCAGTGCATCAAAGGGTGTGATGCACAGAAAGAAAGGGCAACCTACAGAATGGGAACAGCTGTATAAAAAGCATATATCTGATAAGGTGTTAATAGACAAGATATTTAAAGAACTCCTGCAACTCAAAAAAAAAAAAAAAACCTACCAAATAATCCAATTAAAAAATGAGTAAAGACTTGTATAGACATTTCTCCTAAGATGATATACAGATGGCCAATCATCACATTAAAATATGCTCACCATCACTGACCATTAGGGGAATGCAAATCAAAGTCACAATGAGATATCAACTCACACCCATTAGGATAGCCACTACCAAAAGCCCTTAAATGTTTGAAAATAAATGTTGGTGATGGTGTGAAAAAATTGGGGTGCCTGTGCATCTTTGGTAGGAGTGTGAAATGATGCAACCTCAGTGGAAACTACTCTGGCAGTTCAATTAAACATGGGATTACCATATGACGCAGTTATTCTACTTTTAAGTATATACTAAAAAAATGGAAAGCAGGCAGTCAGATACATGTACTCCCTTATTCACAGCAGCACTATTCACAGTAGCCAAGATATGGGAGCATCTCAAGTGTTCATTGATGGATGAATGGATAAAAACCATACAATGGAATATTATTCAGCCTTAAAAGGATTGACATTCTGACACAGGCGCCAGTGTGGATGAACCCTAAGGACATTATGCTAGGTGAAATACATCTGTCACAAAAAAAAAAACAAATATATGATATGATTCCACCACTTAGAATAGTCAAATCGAAAGGTGGGTGCCAGGGATGGCAGCAAGAAGGTTGAGAATGGGGAGTTATTGTTTTATGGGTACAGTTTCAGTTTTGCAAGATGAAAAATTCTGGAGACTGGTTGTACCATAATTTGAATGCACAGAACACTACTGAATGACACACTTAGAAATGACTGAGATGGTAAATTTTTTATGCATTTTTAATCGAAATTTAAAATAAAGAGTAAGACATACAGTAAAACTGAAATAGCTGGAATGGATGGGCAAGAGGATCCTGCTGTACAGTATAGGGAAGTGTGTGTGATTGGGTCACTTCATTGTACAACAGAACTTAATGAAACACTGTAAATCAACTATAATAATAATAATAAAAGTTTTAAAAAGCATATGGTAAAAAGAAAATTAAAAGGCACTGGTCCACTTGGGGTTCTTTGATAAAGCGGTCTGAGGAAAGATGTTACAAGAGTTTGACCTACTAATTCCAAAAACAGACACTCAGGCGCGTGTCTGGGAAATCGGAAAGTCAATGCGATAAAGCAGTGACTTTGAGGACAAGTTGGCAGTGAGAACATCACCAACAAAGACTTGGCAACTAGCATCTTAGTCTGTCACTGAGCTCTATCGGAGCTCATAAAAGACTGTCCCTACTTTAAGTTTGACTTGGCTCCTGGATAACTGCTACCTTGTTCTTTATAGTAAACGTCGTCAAAATGCTTTTCCACCTAACTGGGGCAAGCTCATTTCTGGAATAAGGGCAGCCCTCAAAATGCAGAAGCTGTTCCAGAAAAATTCATTTCTAGGTCAGTTGAGTGAAAGTTTGAAAAATCTAGAATTGGTCTTTAAGTTATGAGTTCTATGATACATGTCTTAGGAAAGTATCGATGCCCAGACAGTTCTTAGAACTAATTTCATTCACAGCCAGTGGCCATTTCTGTGGTTCAGTCAAGGAAACGGGATAAAGAATTCTCAGCATACGAATCTTCCCTCACATTAGGATTCTGGTCAACAAAGTATAGACACAAGGATTACTTTCCAAATCCAGACCAAAAGACTTCGTTAGTGGCTAGGAAAGTGCATGATTTCCGCTGAAATGCAAGGCTTCTGAGGAAAATTTGATGGAGCCACAAGTTTGACCTCAGAGTAGGACCTCTGAGAGGATGAAAAAGGACTCCCCCAAAAGTATCCATGTCCTAGTCCCTGTGAATGTTCAAAAAGGGGGTCTTTATAGGTGCAGTTCAGTTAGGAACATTGAGAAAGGCAGGTTTTCCTGGACTATCCAAGTGGGTCCCAAATGTAATCACGTAAGTTCTTCATAAAAGAGAGAAAAGGGGGGAATCTGACAACACATGGGGGAGAAGGTGACCTGAGAAAAAAGCAGAGAGGGATTCGAAGATGTTGGCCTTGAAGATTGGGGAGTTGTGGCCACAAGTTAAGGAATGCCCAAAGCCGCAATGTAGCAAGGAAGGGACTCTCCCCCGGAGCCTCTGGAGGGAACACAGCCCTCTGACCCCTCCATGTGGCCCAATAATCCTCCTTCTGCTTCTTCTCTTTCCTCCCCCAGGTGGGACCACCCACAGAGAGGTCCCTCCCAGTCCCACCACGACCCCCACCCACCCAGCCCCAGTGGCTCAGTACATCCTTCCTTGCTAGAGTGTATGCAGGTGCCAGGGCTTTGCTTGATAAGTAGTAGATCTCTTGGAAAATAGCACATTCTTGTATCGGAACTTACAAGGACCCAAACTCTGAATTGTCTGAGCATTTCTCCAGTTTTAACACAGAAGTGATTTAGCTACCTGGGAGAGTCAGGATCACATCTGTTTAGCTTACCACCAGAATAAAAGAGGGCTCCGGAATTCCCATGTGGCTCAGTGGCTGACAAACCCGACTAACATCCATGAGGATGTGGGTTCAATCCCTGGCCGCACTCAATGGGTTAAGGATCCAGTGTTGCCATGGGCTCTGGTGTAGGTTGCAGATGCAGCTTGGATCTTGTGTTGCTGTGGCTCTGGCATAGGCTGGTGGCTATAGCTCCGATTGTACTCCTAGCCTGGGCATCTCCATATGCCATACCTGCTGCCCCAAAAACACAGAAAAAAAAAAAAGACAAGAAGAAAGGAGGGCTCATGAGCATGCTGTGTTCTGCTATGGAGAAATACATGTTGCATCTCTGGACACATAAATTTTAACCTACAAAGGTCCCACTGGGCAGAAGCTGCACCTATCCCCTGAGAACCAGTTGACCTCCTTCCTACATCGACCACACTTTTGCTTCAGGTCAAGTTCTGGGCCTGGGTCCAAACTGATGCTTCTCAGAAACAAGCTTGGTTTTACCCAAAGCACTCTTCATGAGCTGTAGCAACTTTTGCAGGAAAAGCCTATGTTTTAGTGGGATTTCATTTTCATCCCTTGCTGTGCCCTGAAGGAGGAGGTCTTTCTTCATCCTACTGTTCCTGATACTGATTGGCATTTATCACCAGCTATCTCTAAGTCAGGGGTAGCTCCCGTTAAAGGAAAATATAGAACATTTTGCATACTTTATGTAAAAATGGTGGTCTTTTTAATATATAAGCCAACAGAAACAAAGATTTAGGTTTTCCTGCACTTCACACTGAACTAACCACTTTATGCACTCTGAACATGTAAGAAAGGAATTAACATTGAGGGAAAGAACATAGACCTGCATAGTTGTAGCATCTGAAAGAAACCACTCTACTGAGGATCATTGCATCCTTTGCGTGTTCAACTGGGGATCACACTGTGCAACCAGCCACCAGTCAAATGGCAGACAGAAAAGGGGGCTGCCGCTGCCATGTGTGACGATAGCTAAATGCCTGCATTGACTTCATCTCTTTGAGAAAAGTCACAGAGACTTTTTTCTGGTGAGCTTTGCGAGGGTTAAATAGCTAGCCTGGCAGCTCTGAGAAAATGTGTGTTATGTCCAGGTTGACATTTTGGGCTTTTTAACACCCTTGAACTCAAAGGGAGTGAAAGAGCCTCCTTCTGCCCAACCAACCTCCCAAGTTGTACCTTAATTTGGTTATGCAGAAAATCACTGGAACTAGAGCCACACGCCCATTCCAGTATCATCCTTCAACTAGACAAGACCTGTGGATGTGGGAAGGAATAGCAGCTGAGGACCCCTGCCTTTGGGAAGCCTTTCCATCCACTAGCAGATGCACACATCTGCGCCTTGATCACACTCCTGTAATCTGGTCTTCCTGTGGCAACTGGGTCCATTGATCTCCCGTTTCTATTTTCAGTGTGTTCTCTCCACAAACACCTAGGGCAGTGCTTCCACACACGAAAACATAATGAATACTTTTCTAACATATTCTGGACATCTCCGGAAGTGTCAGCCAGCCAGTGCTTGAAAACAAAGCCCAATTTCCTATTAATTATACTCAGTAATATGACTCATACAGAAGGAGCACAAAACAAATTGGAGAAAAATTGGAAAAAATAAAATCAGGCATGGGAAACTAGGGAGTGAAATCACAAAGGTAATAAGAGAAAAAATAGCTATTACGATGAATGTAAATTAATAGAGTAGATTTATTGGGGGGATGATGTCCCCAGGAAGTTATCACAGAGAATAAGAAACCTAGGTGGAGATTAGCAATGTCCTATGAGTCATGAATAAATGAAATAACATGCTTTGTTTTGTGGAATGAAGTGTCCAACCAATTTAGTTCACTGATTGGTTTTATTGTTTTGTTTTGTTTTTTTCTTCCAATGGAAGAGACTGGTTGTCAGATTCTTTTTTTTCATTATTCATTAAGTTGCCTGGTTTACTTTAAGAATAAAGCTACTGAAAAAAAAAAGAAAGAAAGAAAGAAAAAGGAGTTCCTGTCATGATTTAGCAGGTTAAGAACCCAACTAGTGTCCATGAGGATGTGGGTTCCATTCCTGGCCTTGCTCAATGTGTTAAAGGATCCAGTTGTGTTGCCACACACTGTGGTGTAGGTCAGAGATGCGGCTTGGATCCCTCATTGCCAAGGCTGTGGCATAGGCCGGCAGCTACAGCTCTGATTTGACCCCAGCCTGGGAACTTCCATAGTGTGACCCTAAAAAGAAAAGGAAAAAACATAACTCCCCTGCTCTTCGATGCATGGTATCACACTGTGATAAGATGTTTATCATTTCTACTTTGACAGAGAGACCAGGTTGCTTTTTCTAGGGTCCCTTTCTATGTTGTAAGGCAGGCATCATGAAGGGTGTTTCATGAAGACTCTACATCTTTTTCTTGAAAATTCACTCCACGACTCTTTTTGGGTGCCTACTAAGATCATGCGCAGTTCTTAGCACTGATAAAACACATCACACCTATGAGAGCAGTGGTAAGGACGGAGCACCAGAACCAAGAAAGAGCATCATACATTCCACATTATTTATTGGATAGTTTCTACGCCTCTCTCTCTCTCTCTCTCTCTCTCTCTCATGCATGTATGCCTATTTGTATTTGGGGATAGAGAAGATATCTCTCTTATCTTTTTCCTGTCCCTTTTTCCCCATTCTTTTGCAGGCACTATACCATTTTTTTTTTATGGGGAACTGTCCCTTCTCCACTCCTGGTCCATGTGTCATTGACCCTCGTATAGATGCATTAATCATGAAGACGGGGTGCTGGGTGCATCCATTTCTCTCCCTCTGGATATAAAGTGGATGACAGTGAAGGACTTCAGACTCCATGGCGAGGCGAGGCTCTGCTGGTCCACTTCTAGCTCCTCAGAAGTCCAAGATCAAGGTCCTTGCCAGGAACATGGTGATGCAGACACAGGCCACATTATAGATGTTCTGCATGAGCCAGCTCACCAGCACCTGGATGCAGCCATTCCTGAGAGTGGACTCATCCCATTGGATCTTCATCAGAGTCCTGACATCAAAGCCACACTGTGATGCTGCCGGCATATTCCACACTCCTATCCAGTGAAAGGTTTGTGAATGGACGTGTGATCCAGGTCAGGCCAGATCAGGGTTAATCCCAGGTCATTCATTGAACCTATGGAGAAAGAATGCTCTCTTTTATGTTTGTTAAGCAGGTGAGATGTACAGCAGAATCTACTGGGCTCTCACACAGAAAGCCTGGCTGAAGATGAAGCAGCCCTAGGAGAAACAAAAGCAAAGGGCAAAGGCAGAGATGGACAAGCCCTGGTGAGCATTTTGCATCCCAGGTCCAGCCCAGAAACTGTAGACTTAGATCCCAAAAATCTCCAACACAGTCTTCGCCTTTAGTCATCAGGAATGGCTTGAGCAGCTGTTAATAACATGATACCCTGACTTTCACCTGCTGTTGTTCTTGGGTAAGCAGCTTCTTTGGGGAGCCCACTGGAAGAGGGCTGAGTGGTAGGTGAGGAGCCAGACATCTGAGGTGTCTGCTCATAATCCCAGTGGTAATAACAGTCATAACCCTTCATATCTACCGGTTACTCATCTGTGGATTCAACCAAACTTGAAAAAAAATTTTTTTTAAATTCCAGAAAGTTCCAAAAAGCAAAGAATTTACTGAGTATCAGGAACTATTTAAGTGACCTTTACACTGTATTAGAGTTTTTAAAGTAGTTTAGAGATTATTTAAAGCAGGTGGGCATTGTGGCCAAAGAAATAAAGCACGTGGGAGGATGTGCACAGGTTATATGCAAATACTATGCCGTTTTATGAGGGGCTTGAGCATCCTTGGATTTTGGTATCTGCAGGGGTCCTGGAGCCAAGCCCCCACTGATACGGAGAGACAATGGTACTCCCAAAGGCCATCAACACTCTAGCAGAGGAGCTCCCTCAGTGGTGCAGTGGATTAAGGATTCTCCTGCAGCAGCTCGGGTAGCTACGGAGGTGTGGGTTCGATTCCCAGCCCAGCACACTGTGTCAAAGGGTCCCACATTGCCACAGGTGTGGTGTAGGTCATAGCTCTGGCTTGGATTCAGTTCCTGGCCAGAAACTTCCATACACCATGGTTCCACCATAAACAAACCAACAAATAAAACAGCAAGAATCCCCCCAAACAAATAAAAACTCCAGCAGAGGTCATGACCATTATTTCCCCACTTGTCTTCAAAAAGGATTTAAGATCTCCAGAGTTTTGTCAACAACATCAACAATTATTTGTAGGGTCACGTTAAGGCTTTCTCACTGTGTGAAACCCTTAATGAGCCAAGGCTACAAAACCTGAAAAAATGTCAAATGGAACAGCACTGAGCCTTCTCTTTCCTGTGATGTTTGCCTACAACCAATTACTTTGCAGTCATCACCAATGACTATGATTCAAAATAAGTCTTCATTACACTTTAAAAATACACAAATACCGCAGTCAAGTCTTTTCACTAATATAAAGACTTAGTGGAATTTGTAAGCTTAACTTTCCACCCCATTCTGACAGCATACAAAAAAAAAAAAACTTCATAAAAAGAAACCTAAAGACCTACTTAAAAGTTCACACCACAGACTACACGTCAGTCCTATTAGCTGCACAAGTATGGGAAACTGTCATTTTAAATAAAAATGACATAGACATAAAAGTATATTTCTAGTAAGAAATTTCATCTGTGATGGCATCCATCCTTTTGCTGGAAATTATACCACATTTATCTGCTGGCTTAAAGAAATCACAGCCCTGGAAACTACTCTAGATTTAGTCTTTGCACTTCTATGTAAAAGAAGTACAAAGACTTCTATGTAAAGTCATAAGAAGAAAACACATTCCTTCAAAAACAAGAACATCCCCCGTTCAGGCTCTCTCTTCCCCAGACTCCATACAATGTCTGTGCCCAGTGGCAGGAATAATGTTTAAGCCATTAGCATCATCAATTTCTCAGAGGATAAGGTGTAGGGATTTGAAAGATCTATGGAGCAGAACTGAGCAAATTAGATCTGTTCCTGTTGTTTCATCTTTATTTATTAATGGCAATAATTCTGTCCTAGTCTTTTGAATGGCACTTTATCAATTATGTGGCATGTGAAGCTATTCAAGCTCTTCAAATGAGTTTCTTGGCTTCTTTTTTCTCCTCCTACCCAGGCAAAAATGCAGAGGTTCTAATTCCTTAGATTGGAGTCATGAGGTCAACAGATTCTTATGGTTCTGGCTCTTAAAATGGTTTTTAGAAATTTACCCTCCCCTCCCCCAAACAAGGAGGAATAAGCAATAATCAGATCAAGGCAGAGAGGTAAATCCTTTTAAAAAGACCGAATGGTTTTCAGGTACAGGGGCTGGTAACATTAGTTTGGTTGAACATATGTGCATGTTTAAAGAAATACTGTGTTGATTAGAAAAAGTGGAGCCAGTCATCCATAAGAAATAGGAAGAAAGATCATCAGGGGGACATGAGTACTTCCCATCTAAGCTCTGTGGCCTGGGGGAGGGGCCAGTTAGTTTTCCAATTTTCTGGCCCCGCAGACCTAGCCATAGTTTTTGAGGAGTTGGATAAAGAGCTAAAGAGCCAATGGATGTGTTTGCTAGGGATGGAGTAGGTTAGTTGCACAGATAGTTGTAGAAATCCCAACAAGGGACCACAGACAGAGAAAGAAACCTAGGGAACTTTGGGAGACCACTCACTGTAAGTTAATAATTGTTCAGGAGGACCATCAGAATGAGGCAGGCTTGCATGACTGGTGGAGGCATGAGATATGCCTCAGGTCATTGGGTGGGGGATGGGGTGAGGCCTGAATTCAGATTCAGACCAAGGGCAGGAGTTTAAGGGCCACCCTTCTGCTGATTTGAATAAGCACTGTGACAGTCCTAGTTGACCTTATAGGGTCAAATACTCTCTTACCGGATACCAAGGAGGAGTTACTAGTTGAAGAAAGAGGAAGAGGCGGTCTTTTCCCACCCCCACTCCCCTTGGATGATAAAACTTTAGCCCATCTGATCCTTGGGGCAGAGCCTCCTTTCCTACCCCACTTGCATCTCTCACAAATGTCCTGTCTTAATAAATCTGTGTGTCTCTCACTGAATTTATTCCGCTCCAAGGCACACAGAACCTGAATCTCAGTAAGTCCAGACACAAGGTGAGAGGTCATAATTTAAAAGCTGTGGGTTCAAGTCCCAGTCTGTGTTCTGCCTGGGTTCAAGTCCTGGCATGTGGGTTCTAAGTCCCAATCTGGGTTCTGGCTGGGTTCAAGTCATAAGTTACACATTGACAAGACCATTCATTTCTACTAAGCTTTTCTTCCATCCATCCATCCTCCTCTCTGGTCCAATGCCATGGTCACCTAGCAACCTTCTCATTTTGAGGTGGCTTTTCACGTACATCTTCTAACTATAGGGAAGAAAATGGTTTGGCCATATATATATTTTGAATTTTAATGTTTTTGTGATGTAATTTCCTTCCTTTTTTAGAAGATTTTTTTATTGTGGCAAAATTACACAACCTAATGTTTATGAGTTTAGCCATTTTTAAGCACACAATTAAGTGGCAGTCAGTATATTCACAGTGTTGAGCTGCCGTCATGAGTATCCATCCCCAGAATATCTTCGTCTTCTTGAATAGTAACTCCATGCCCATCAAACAATAACTTCTCATTCCCTCACCTCTGAGCCTTAGGTAATCACAATTCTACTTTTTCTTTGAATTTTCCTATTCTAGGTATCTCGTGTAAGTAGAAAAATACAATATTTGTCTCTGTCTCTGGATTCTTTCATTTAGGATAATATTCTCAAGGTTTGTCCTTTTATAGCATGTATCAGAACTTCCTTCCTTTTTAAGGTTGAATAATATTCCATGGTGCATATGTATTAGGTTTTGTTTATCCACTCATCTGCTGATGGGCATTTGAGCTGTTCCCACTTTTGGCTATTGTGAAATAATGCTGCCAGAGCATTGCTGAACTCTATTTGAGTCCTTGCTTTCAATTCATTTGGGTATTGAAGTGGGATTGCTGTGTCATATGATAATTCTATGATCAACTTTCTGAGAAACTAAAAGCCTTCCAGAGTGGCTACACCATTTTACATTCTCACTGTGAGTGCACAAGGACACAAATTTCTCCACATCCTCTCAATACTCATTAATCCTCTTTTTCTTTCTTTCTTTTTTTTTTTGGTAATAGCCATCCTAACATGTGTGAAGCAGTACCTCATTGTGCTTTTGATTTGCATTTCTCTAATAATCAGTGATGTCGAGAATATTTCCATGTGCTTATTGGCCATTTGTATGTCTTCTTTGGAGAAATGTCTATGTGCTTTTTAGGGCTGAAGGTGCAGCATAAAGAAGTACCCAGGCTGGGGTGGAATCAGATCTACAGCTACCAGCCTCCTATGTCACAGGCACAAGAACAGCAGTTCCGAACTGCATCTGTGACCTACACCACAGCTCACAGAAATGCTGGATCCTTAACCCACTGAGCATGGCCGGGGCTCAAACCTTCATCTTCATGGATACTAGTCAGGTTTGTTGCTGCTGAGCCACAATGAGAACGTCCCCTTTGCCCTCTTCTAGAAGTTGAGTTATGCAATGTAATTTCTTAATGTAAATTTGTATGTTCTTTTTTTAAAGATTTTTATTTTTTATTATAGTTGATTTACAATGTTCTGTCAATTTCTGCTGTACAGAAGAGTACCAAGTCATAGTCATATATATATATATATATATATATATATATATATATATATATATATATAAGTATGTTCCCAATGCCAGAGCATTGCTGTATTATATCTCTTATCATATATGTTCTTTTATCATATATGTTCTCTTTTAATTATTTAATTCCCAGTTAGCTTGGCTACAGGGAGGGGCTGTACTGAACACATTAACTCCAGGAGCTTGACTCACTTCAGGCCAATTTTTCTTATTAAAAATTAAAATTTCCTTTTGGTTTTGTTCTTCAGTCTTCTGAGCCTGACCAATATGCGTTCATACCTGGGAGGTGGATTTGTCCTTGAGATGTCGGCAAATCAGCTTCTGAACTTATGAGGCAGAGGCCTAAACCCTGTACAATCCCCACTGAGATGACAGGCCTGCTCTCATGTTCTGGGGAAAGAACCACTGGTTCCCTATGTTTTCTAGATGCACCTAAGAGCGGCTATATTTCAACTACCTGGTAGCCGTCCATGGCACATGTCTCTCGCCTGGAGCAATACAGATATGGAACTTTTCCATCGTTTCAAAAGTACTACCAGACAATGCCGATGTAGGGGAAAAAAACCAAAAACATTTTATAAAGCTCATTGGAAAGTGATAAACAAAACTGAGCAAAGCAATAATTATAAAAAAGGATTCTGGATGAAGAAACAATGTTGGTACAGAATTGAACTAAACTCTGTAATTTAACTACTAGGAAAGAGTCCATCCATTAGTCCATGGACTCGATCCATGTTCCCTATGATAGAATCATTTATAAAACGAGCCTAACACTAGTGCCTGTGTCTCAGGCTTGATGTGAGCATTACTAGCCCAGCACACAGCGAGCATTACATAAGCACATGTTGACCAGGAAAATGCACTGCTCAGCTCTCCTGCTGCTGGGGGTGCACTTGGCTGTGGTGTCTACGCTGAGGCCATGCTTCCTGCAGGCATGTCCCAGACAAAACAGAGTGTGGCAGAGTGTTAATGTGCCCACAATGGGCAAGACGTGAGCTCCCCATTGGCTTGGCTGAAACCTATAGAACCATGCTACAGTCCAAGACTCTAATTCAACCCTTCTTCCTTTCTGCTCTCCTTTCCCAGGTGCCAAACTTGCAACATGGTTTGCAGGCTTTCCTCATCTCCATCTGCTTCTATTCTTTCCCCTAATATAGCTCTTGAATGTTTAATCCTGCCTTAGCATCAGCTTCCTGGTAGACCCAAACTGAAGACATAGTTTGCTATTACTAGGATTACTTTTTAGGAGATATAGCTTCATCTTTGTGCCAAGGGAAACCTCCTGGCAGCCTCCTTCCATCAAAACCCCCACATTAGCTAAGCGACTACTGTTTCTCGTCTTTCTTCTGCAACTTCTCTCTGCCAGCACAGGCTGGTAAGACACCCTTTTGCTGTCCTCAAGAGGTCACCCCCTGTGGGGTTCTTGGAAGGGACATTTTCTTCTATGTGACATTCATCTCTCTGAAATGGATTCAAAATCCAGATGTTACCTATTATTTCCACTTTTTGGTATAGGTTACTTTATTTTATATTAAAGTAATAGCTTACTTTATTTTTAACTGCTTTGTACTAGAGGAATACCTGGATCTTTAACCATCGGTTTCATGAGAAAAAAAAAAAAAACAGAAAAAAAGCTAGAGATAGTATTTTTTCTCCTAGTTCCTTTGATCAATGTTTTTCTCTTCTTCTCCAGCTTGGTCAAAACCCAAAACAAAAACTTTGTGAACACTGGATGGACCTGAGCACCAAATTTTCAATCTCTTGCCTAATCAGTGCTCAGTCTTTGCTTTCTGCAGAATTTTACTCCTTCATCGGTCTCCATGGCCTCTCCTAGGGCCATGTCCATCCAAATTGTCACCACTACGGACCAAACCTGACACAAATGCCATTGATTCCCATAATCTTCATGTTTTGCAAGGTTAAAAAAATGTGTTTGTAGCAAAACTAAAACTAGAATATGACTCAGCAATTCCACTCCTGGATGTACATCCAAAAAAAAAAAAAAACCAAACGCTAACTTGAAAAGATACATGCACTCCCTTGTTCAGAGCACCATTATTTTAAATACCCAAGATACAGAAGCAACCTAGGTACCCATCAACAGGTAAAATGGATAAAGATGTAGAATATTTCTGAAACTGACGTAATATTGTAGATCAGCTATACTTCAATGAAAAACAAAGTTATTGGTAACACATTATGGTGGGAATACATTGAACACATGTACAATGTACATGTACATATGTACACACACACAATGGCATCTTCCTGGAAACACAGCTAGGATGTGGTAACAGAACCACGTGTCTGGGAAGAACAAGGGTTTTACTTTTTTAGTGCCCCCCTCATAGTTCTGTTTTGCACAGAATGTATAACGTCATTAATTCAAGGGTGTACAAATACTAAAAGCATCCACACATTTTTCGAGAAGCTGTAGACGAGTTAATGAGCAGGACCCACCTGGCATCACCAGTTACTATGAAAGAGAGGCATCTGGGGACTGGATTGGAAGAGGCAGGTCGGCCCAGGATGGGCACATTCATCTTCTGGTCGATAATAGAGCTCCTCCCAGTGCTTAATTAAGCGGATCTGATTGTTCTCCAAAATGCATTTGGAGATTTGCGCTGGTAGTTCTGCCCTCCCAGTTAATCTGGTTACAAATAGGTCCTTAGCCAATTCACTTTTTCATTATTAAGACGGCAAATCATAACATAGCGTGACTTGAGGTAATTTAGCATGGCAAATACTTGAAAACTTAAATGGAGTTGAAATTAAGTTCACGTCAACCCCAAGAGAAAATTTGCTTCCTGATTTAAAACCCTTGGGTTTCCCTGGGACTGAGGGGCACAGCTTACTTGTATCCAAGCTGAGCCTCATCAGTGTGGCTGACCTTTGTTTGTTTGGTCACCCCTCAGGGGGAGGGTGTTCAGGACAGCCTCACACAATCTGCCTCTGCCCCTGCTGTTCCAAACAAAAACGCAAACTGTACACCTACAGGTCAAACTGATGTTCAGCTACACTGGCCGGGGACCAGGGTGTGTGTTTCTGCGTGTGTGTCTCTCTGCCTCCTCCCCTTCCCACCATCCTTCCTTCTCGGTTTTTTTACCTCTCTGACTCTTTCTCCCTCTCTCGGGTATCTGAGATAGAGAGAGAAAAGCAACGTCCTCCTCCAATATCACACCTAAAAGCTAAATTAAATAAGCATATGTATTTAAAGTTAGCAAATGGATTAAACCTCACTAAACATCTTCATTTAAAATATTTTTAAAAATTCTTTGCAGTTTAATTTTCTTTGCAGGTATTAGAGCTTGTTATAGGTGACACATTTTCACTGCATTGAGCAACATTTGCAAACATCCATTTTTAAACGCTCTCTCTATAAATAGTCCTTTCTTTCTTCCTCCCTCCCTCCTCTCTTTCTCTTCCTTTCTTCCTTCTTTTCTTCTTTCTCTTTCTTCTCTTTCTTTCTTTCTTTCTTTCTTTCTTTCTTTCTTTCTTTCTTTCTTTCTTTCTTCTTCTTCTTTCTTCTTTCTTTCTTCTTCCTCCTTTCCTTCCTTCCTTCCTTCCTTCCTTCCTTCCTTCCTTCCTTCCTTCCTTCCTTCCTTCTTCCTTCCTTTTTTCATTCTTTCATTTTTTCATTCTTTCTTCTCCCTTTGTTCTTTAATCCTACAACCAAAGTAGATTTGGAAAAAAAATTTCTTTCTATCCCTCTCAAAACATAAACAAATGAAGACCCCAAACTATACATGTTCTTTTCATTATTCGTTCTTTGAAAGTGAGGTGATATTTTATTGCTTCTAGTGTTGGTGGGAATGGGAATGGAACAATTTTTCTTTATTTTTTATTCAATTTACATTCAGTTTTAGATTTTATTTCTTCCTTCTCATCTTTATTAACTTAATAAAGGATTGTGATTCAACATACATAAACAGTTCATACAACTCAACATCAAAAAAATGAACAACTTGATTAAAAATAGGCAGAAGGGAGTTCCCATCGTTAACTCAGTGGTTAAGCTGACTAGCATCCATGAGGATGCAGGTTCAATCCCTGGCTTTGTTCAGTGGGTTAAGGATCTGACATTGCTGTGAGCTGTGGTATAGGTCACAGATGTGCCTCAGATCCTGTGTTGCTGTGGCCGTGGTGTAGGCTGGCAGCTACAGCTCCAATTTGACCTGGGAACTTTCATATGCCGCAGGAGTGGCCCTAAAAAAGCAAAAAAAAAAAAAAAAAAAGCAGAAGAAGTAAATAGACATTTGTCCAAAGAGGAAAGGCTGCTGGCCAACAAGCATATGAAAAGATGCTCAACATTGCTAAGCATCAGGGAAAATCAGGGCAATCTATTCAATACTCTGTGTAACCTATATGAGGACAGAATCTGAAAAAGCATGGAGATTACTTTTATCAGACATATGTCAGATATACATATCTGATTCACTTTGCTGTACACCTGAAACGAACACAATATTCTAAGTCAACTGCACTATAATAAAAATTTATTGAAAGAACACAATGAGATATCACCTCACACCTGTAAGAATGACAGCCATCATAAAAGAAGACAACAAATGTTGATGAGGATATGAAAAGAAGGGAATTCTCATATACTGTTGGTGGGGATGTAAACCGGTGCAGCCACTGTGGAAAACAGTATGATGTTTTCTCAGAAAACTAAAAATAAACCTACCATGTGATCCTGCAATTTCACTCCTGGGTATATATCTAAAAACAAAAACAAAAACACTAATTCAAAAAGATCCATGTACCCCAATGTTTACAGAAGCGTCGTTTACAATTGCCAAGATATAGAAGCAACCTAAGCATCTATCAACAGATGAACTGATAAAGAAGATGTGGTATATATACAATAGAATGCTACTCAGCCATAAAAAGAATGAATTCTGCCATTTTCAACTGTATAAATGGACCTGGATGATATTATGCATAGGAAGTAAGTCAGACAGAGAAAGACAAATACTGCATGATATCATTTACATATGGAATCTAAAAAAAAAAAATACAACAAACTGGTGATTATAACAAACAAACACAAAAAAGAAGCAGACTCACAGAAATAGAAAACAAACTACTGGTTACCAGAGGGGAGGAGGGGGAGTGAGGGGGGCACAAACAATTAGATATAAGAGTGGCTACAAGGATGCACAACGTGGGGAATTCAGCCACTATTTTGTTAGAACTTTAAATGGAGTGTAACCCCTTAAAAATCATATAACACTTTTTAAAAATGGAAAAAAGAGTTCCCTTATGACTCAGTGGGTTAAGGATCTGGTGTTGTCACTGCTTAGGTCAGGGTTGCTGCTGTGGTGCAGGTTCCACCCCTGGCCCAGAGCTTTTGCATGCAGTGAGTGTGGCCAAAAAGAAAAAAAAAACATGGAGAAACATTTGAACATGTTATGTTTCCAAAGGTCAAAAATACACAGAAAGTCAAATTCAAAGAAGTATTATTCCATCCTAAATACCTTCATCCTCTGTCCTTGACACTTTGTAGACAGTCAGCTTTCTTATCTTCAGTGTCTCCTCCTTATGTTTCTTTGAAGTCATTTCTTAATTGTCACTAAAGCATCACCTTGATTTTCAAAGGGAACATTAACTTTTCAAAACATCTTCTAGGTAATGTATCACTGTCACTTATTTTTCTGGAACACTTGTCATTGCATAAAGAAAACACACTTAATTGTTTTCTTTTTAATTTTGACAGCTTTCTTAACTTTTTTTTTTTTTTTAATCATAAAAGAACCCATGAAACTTTATCCTAAAGGATGGTTTCCCTGGTCACTCCTGACATTGCAAAGTGTTACACAGATTCTACTACCTTTTACAGATTGTGCCAGGCACACTCTAAGGTGGAGCTGTGATCCTGGCCCCTGGTACACACTCTTCTGTGGGACTCACTCCCCTTGCCTGTGGGTGGAACCTGTGGCTTGTTTCTAACTAACAGAATATGGTGAAGGTGTTGGGATGTCATATCATATTACATAAGATATTGCTTCTGTCCAGCTGGACTGACTCTCTCCCTTGCTGGCCTTGATGAATTAAGCTGGTGTGTGGAGAGGCGCCTGTAGGTAGGAACTGAGGGCAGCCGCCAGCTCACAGTAAGCAAATTGCTGAGGACCTCAATCTGATAGTCAGGGAAGAACTGAACTCTGCCCACCACAGATCCTTCCCTAGTGGGGCCTCAGATGAAACCTCCCACCCTGGCCTTCACCTTGATTGCAGCCTTGAGAGATACTGCTACAGCAGACCCTGTTCAGCTATGTCTGGACTCACTCTCGACCCCAGAAACTATGAGATCATTAATGCATGCTGCTTGAAGTCAATACATTTGTGGTAATTTGCTAGGCAACAAATAATAACAAATGCATGGGTTTTATGCAACCAAACTTTCCAGCAATAGCTTGCTTCTGAAGGAGACACTGTGTGAATTTCACATGTGGGGCTATCTCTAATCTGTACCTGGAAATTGTCTTTTAAAATTCCAGTCAAAGCAGCCTCTCCATCAGGGCTTCCACTAAGTTGTTTTTCCGTCAAGCATTTCTATTTTACAAATTACTGTTAGGAAGATGTCTCCGCCAATAAAATTTTCACTGGGTGGCTCATAAAAAATGTGGTTTATTATTCTTTGCCTTACTGGAATAGAATGTAGAAAATATAGAAGCTGAGGTATAGAAAATGTCTCCTTACGAGAATAGAGTCTAATAAACATATAACCTGAAGTATTGGAAACATCAGAGCCTTCATCCAGCTGCAGTGGCTAATGTTCTTCACCACGTTATTTATTCTAATGCTTTTGTCTTTAACATGTTAACGATTTTCCTTTGTCTTCCAGATTTGTTGACAAAGGATTGGGTGCTGCTAAGTAAGAGACTTCAAAGGAACTTCTAAACAATTATCACGAAGCTCTGGGGTATTTTTGAAATATTGAGTATCTTGTTACTTTAAACACAACAAAGAAAAAAAATTAGTCAGTGTCTTTAAGTTTTGGTTTTTAAGTGTATTTGCTGTATAGTTTTTACTTGTCTTGCTAATTGATGGCATTGATAATTGCCAGCCCAAGGCTTAATTATACAGCTAGAATAAATTTCACTATTAAAAGAAAGTGGTTTTAAATACACATTGTCACACTAATGTCCTCCTATCTGATGTCTCTGTTTCCATCTGCACCCCCCCATTTGTCAATTTTTAGCCAGAGGATCATTTTAAAACACATCCATTTCCATCCCTGTGCAGATGGTCCAAGGCTTCCTGTTGTAGTCACACATGACCTTCACCATTTTCAGCCCCAGAGACTGGACTACCTCATCCCAACTTTCCTTCTTACTCACTCCTTCCCAACCAGGGTGGCCTCCCTGATTGAGTGAGTTGGGATTCTACCCCAGGCCTTTGCTGTTTGCTTTGCTCTTGCACTTCCTTCTTCTTGGAGTTGTCTCTCTCCAGCATCACCAAGATTCATTTCCTCACTTTCTTTAGGATCTACTCAGGTACCTCCTCATCAGAGAGGCCTCCCCACACCACATGTAGACACAGCTAGAGAGAGAGGTAGGGAGATAGATAGCAAGCCCTCCAGAAATTGCTATCCCCACCCTGCTCTTTTCTTCCCTCTAGCATCTCTCATATCCGACATTGTGTATACGTACTTGTTGTCTCTATGTGAGAGGAGAACTGTTTTGTCCACTGTTCTAGCCCAAGGACCTAGATTGTATCTGGCTTTTTGAGGATGCCCAATAAATATTTATTAAATGAAAGAATACATGCGAACATCCTACTTGATGATAATGAATTTTTTCAATTGTTTTTATCTGAATTTGGGTTTGGCTATCATTGTTTTCATCTTGTAACGCAATGACAAAGAGGTTACAGTAGGGACAGACATTTTAGCTGTCATTGTGTCACAGTTCTCTCATGATTGCATTTTTAGCTTTTTTTAGGTTCTCAAGGATTGTTTTTTAAGACAGCCACTCATTTTGTCAGGATTAGTTTAGCTTAAATGAGCTAATACAGTCCCTAAATCCCCTAGCCAGGTGTGTAAATGCGGTATGCTGTAGCCCACGGAATCAAACTAGTTGAAGATGGCCTTTGGTGCTTCAGAACAAAACACCTCCCTCAAGACATCTCCACGTGACGTGGGAGAAGCCAATGCTCACATAGAAGGTACAGTGCATCGGTCACGGGAAGTTCAGAGAGGCCATGGTAGCAAGTAACCCTGAGGTCTCCGTGGCTTAGCAGAGTGAAGCTTGTTTTTTACTCCTGGGAAGCCTGCCCTGGATCAGGTGGACCTTTCCCATGTTACTGTTTTGCCTCCAGGGTCACTGCAGTAGCAAAGCGGCAGTGGTCAAGCTTAAGGGGCCAACCTCATTGGCTGGTGCCTGGTCACATGATTAACATAAACTGCAAGGGATGCTGGGAAGTATAGAGGAGCCCATGGATACTTTGTGACATTAAAAATCTCTGCCAGAGAGTTTCCATTTCTATTGAATGTCCGCTAGACATTGCTGGTCACCTGTATTTCAACAGACTAGTCAGTAATGTTAGTCAGGCACATCCTTAGGAAGGAGGAGAACAAAACTGAAAGAAGGCAAAGGCTGTGTCCATGATTATGTACTGATTAAGTTCTGTTTCATGATCAAGGTTGCAGAGTACAGATGGGAATAATTTCCAGAAGATTTCATTTGGGACAATGCTGCCTCATAAGGGTAAAGAAATTAAAAAACATCCTACTTTTAGGAAGCAAAAGACAAGGAACCAAAGCTATATACTAAGCATGTGCCAAGTAAGTGAGGGCTCTGGTCTGTCATGGGCAGCCCTAGTGGAAAGAGAGAGTCGTCGGCTGTTGAATGGACAAGAAGCTAGCAGAGCTGAGAGGAAGTAGTAGGTCGTCAAAAGAAGAAAAGAGTCAAGGGAGGAACCACCCACCCACAACATGAGCCTCATGGATCTTCCAAGAGAGATAACACCACCCCATTGGTGCCAAGCTTACCCATAGGCATTTTCTCTTTTACTTAGCTTCCCAGAGCCGCAGCCTTTGGCGATGTGACCACCTCCACGCATCACCTCCCTAAATGTGCCTGCAGCCTAATATGTAACTTCACCTTTTCCCCCCTATGAGGTCCACACCCTCAGGTTTGGACAACTCCCACTTGTCTTGTTTCTCTGTGGACGTCTCGGCTGCTTCCAAGGCTTGGCTTCCTCCCTCTAGGAGTGCCTTAAAGCTGACTTACCTTCCCCAGGAGTGCAAGTGACCTTTCTCTGATTGTCTTCAGAAGGAATTTTCTCCTGCCTAAGCTTCTAGAAGAGTGTGCCTCCTTGATCAGATGTGCGATGCCCGCCTATTCCCAAGCTGTACAGTGAGGTCAGTGGAACCCCCCAGGATGCCATGAGCCAAATGCACTGTCTTTTCTGCATTAGGGAAGTGCTGCACCACCAGCAGTAACAACCACGAAACCCTTGCTTCACCTCACTAGAATGAGAGACCCACCCCGTGATGTCTTAACCTTTGTTGTCACCTAACAGTTGCTACAAGTTATTAATGAGCTGCCTTCTCCAGCCCCTCATTACATCAGGAGGCCAAAGCTGTGACCATTGATTACATTTCTCGCCCACTGACACCTGCGATTTCTGACAACTCTCAGTATCTTCACACTGGATGTCCTCAGGCTGTGCATCCTCGCCAGTTTGGCTGCTACCTACCCTCCTCCACTGAGGACATCGGTCCTCTTTCTGGTGGCCAGGTCTGCCTTTTTTTTAATGGAACTCATTATATTATAATGAACTATAATTGAGCAAAGCCAAGCCACAGTGGGCAGGGAGAGGGGGAAAAACCCAACAACTCCTCCTGGGCCATCCCAGACATCTATTTAGAGAAAAACATCAAAGCCAAGGGTTCCTGCACAATGACATGCTAACATCATGACCTTGGCAAGTCACTTAATATATCTGAAGCTCAAGAGACTTCATCTATAATTGTGGATAGTAACATCTGTCCTGTCCTCATACGGTATTTGTAAGCATCAGAATGAGTCCATGAGTCCACCATAAAAGGCAAAGGACTTTCGCTGTCATTGTTCTATTATCAAGAAGGCCATTATATGTGGAAATTAAAATATGATACACATGATCCTATCGACACAACAGAAACAGATCATGAACACGGAGAGCAGACTTGTGGTTGCCAGGGGCCAGGTGGGGGCCGTGTGTGGAATGGACAGGGAGTTTGGGGTTAGTGAATGCTGCTACTTTTGGAATGGATAAGTAATGGGGTCCTACTGTGTAGCATAGAGAATATACCCAATTTCTTGGGTTAGAACATGTTGGAAGATAGTACAAAAAAAAAAAAAGAATGAAAAGAATGTAGGGAATTCCCCTTGTGGCTCAACAGTAAGGAACATGACTAGTATCCATGAGGATGCAGGTTCGATCCCTGGACTCACTCAGTGGGTTAAGGATCCAGCTTGCTACGAGCTGTGGCATAGGTCACAGACGTGGTTCAGATCCTGCGTTGCTGTGGCTGTGGCATAGGCTGGCAGCTGCAGCTCCAATTTGACCCTAGCCTGGGAACTTCCATATGCTGCAGGTGCGGCCCTAAAAAGAGGAAGAGAAAAAAGAATGTACATATCTGTATGACTGGGTCACTTTGCTGAACAACAGAAATTGAAGGAACATTGTAAAGTAACTATATTTTAACAATAAAAAAAATTTAAATTACTAAAAAAAAAGGAGAAGATCCTGTGTGGGCTTTTAGTCCCTTTACTTTAAAATTGATTATATTATTTATACTCAGCTTGCATTTATTATTGAAAGGTGTCCTCCTCTCTTTTCTGTTTATCCTAAAAGCACAGACATCCATTCATCTTCTAGTTACGCACAGTTGTGGTTATAACCAGGGATTAGTAGATCAGCTATTTGCCTTCTTGGTATTAAGGGAGCCCACAGCTCTTTGCCTGGCACAGTCTTCATCGTTTCAAGGTATTCTCTCACTCTGCTCATTTTTGATGCTAAAGGTCCATCCAGTAAGCACAGGGGGATTGAGAGGCATCTGCCCATTTCAAGGTCAGGGGAGACGTAAGACAGAGCTGTTGGGAGGAGTCTATGAGTCTGTGCATGAACGTACCTGCTTTTTGCAGACACAAACTCTTCATACGGAAAAGAAACGCCCCTGGGTACACAGTCTCACATTTGTAATGATACATTAATATTGATCTTGTGTTTGTGTCTCAAAGAAAAACGGCTGAACTGACATTTCAATATCATGGCATGAATATTGATTCTCAGCACTCAGGCAAGTACTTCTGTTTAGTTTTTAGACTCCATTACAGTAAACCAATGGACCCATAGAAGTGGGGATGAGGGAGTTTAATGTTTAGGATAAGAGACAATCTCCAACACTGATGAAGCCACCATCTCTAGTGAGCTGAGTGACCCTATCTTTATTCAATTTTCCATTTGTAAAATAGAGGTCCTTACTCTGCACAGAAGTCTTGGAGCGCTGCTTTATTTTCATTTTTATTCCCAATAGCCTCGGTTTCCATTTTTTAAAAGATTTTATTAAAGTATAGTTGATTTGCCATGTTCTGTCAATTTCTGCTGTACAGCAAAGTGACCCAGTCATACCTATATACGTTTTTTTTCTCATGCTATCTTCCATCATGTTCCATCACAAGAGATTGGATAGAGTTTCCTGTGGTGTACAGTAGGACCTCATGGCTTATCCATTCTAAATGGAAGAGTTTACATCTACCAGCCCCAAACTCCCCATCCTTTACACCCCAACCCCCACCCCCGGACAACCACAAGTCTGTTCTCTATGTCTGTGAGTCTGTTTCTGTTTTGTAGATAGGCTCATCTGTGCCATACTTTAGATTCCACATATAAGTGATATTGTATGGTATTTGTCTTTCTCTTTCTGACTTACTTCACTTAGTATGAGACTCTCTAGTTGCATCCATGTTGCTGTAAATGGCATCATTTTGCTCTTTTTTATGCCTGAGTAGTATTCCATTGTGTATATATACCACATCTTCTTAATCCATTCATCTGTTGATGGACATTTGGGTTGTTCCCATGTCTTGGCTATGGTGAATAGTGCTACAGTGAACATAGGGGTGCATGTATCCTTTTGAACTGCCGTTTTGTCCAGATAAATGCCCAGGAGGAGTTCTGCTTTAAAGGACGAAGGTCAGTCCGGAGACTTGTTTGCTAGATTTCTCCTAAACAATCCCTCTGGGCATGGGATTCCTTACTGCGCAGAGGAAAGGGCTGATTTCAGTGGAAGAGGCGTGGGGGCTGGAAGGTGTGGAATGTAAGATGAATGCAAACTTACCTGTCCCTGCCCACAAGGCTATTTTGAACACTCCTCATGGTGCATGTGACTGCTGAGAGGAGAGTCAATCAAGTTTGCACAATGTTCAATAGGTGTTTGTAGAATTAATGAACCGCAAGTTAAGGCCAGAAGGGAGAGAAGACTTAGAGTGTAAGAAGCATTAGTTTGAGATGCCCGTTTGTACCCACGGTCATACTCCCTTTTCTACCTGCTTAGAGACCCGAGGAGCTTGGTCCTTCACAAAAGGAGATTCAAGGGTGATTTCAAGTCCTGGATGGGGTCCTCAGGCTCAGAAGTCAATCTTCCAGGGCATCTCAGACGTCTTTACATGTCTTGCCCAATGCCAAACGTGGGATGACCTTGATTTAGGAGAGAAATTTCTGATTTAGGAAAAATGATTTTTGGAGGTCCCATTGTGGCTCAGCAGGTGAAGAATCCAACTAGTACCCACGAGGATGTGGATTTGATCCCTGGCCTTGCTCAGTGGGTTAAAGATCCGGTGTCACTGCAAGATGGTCACACATGATACTCGGATCCCACATTACTATGGCTGTGGTGCAGGCCACAGCTGCAGCTCTGATTTGAGCCCTAGCCTGAGAATGTACATATGCCCCAGTACAGCCATAGAAAATAAAAAAGAAAAGGAGAAAAAGGAAAAAATGTTTTGGATACAGAAGAAAAACCCTGGGTTTTCTTTTTTTTTTTACAAAAAATCATCAATTAATTATTAATCAATATTTTGATTTTGATTAAACAATATTTTTCTCAAGATGGAGGGCCAAGTCCTATAGGAAAGGTGGTGGTTAATCCTTTTCACTCAGTAGGTTTTTGATCTGCCTAATCACTCAAGGTAAGTTTATAGGAAGAAAAAATATAGATGAAAAATTGTTGACAAAGACTTAGCGTGGAATCCATTTCCCAAATAACACTTGATTCCTTTCATTCTTTAATTTACTCTTATGTTTTTTACACCATTTTTTATTTGACTTTCTTTTCTCTTTTTAAAAAATAGGTATTATTCAAGCGTGATGAAAATCCAATACAGACGAAGGATCCACACTGAAGCTTCTTTCTACCTGTGCCCCCAGCTACCCAGCTCCTGATCTTTGGAGACATCTGTGTTATTCGTTTCTTACTTATTCTCCCAGAAGTGTCTTCTACATATTTTAAGACAAAGTGAGAACATAGGACAGGACAGCTCTTAATCACAGCCATCCAGTACCTCTCTCCCACATACACTCTTCGTGGAGTCTTATTTGTCTTCCTTGGGGATCTGGGGTGAGGGTGAGAGTGTGTAAGATTTAGGTCCTTTTAGGAGCAGATCCTAAGAAAGCACATTTTCCCACTTCTGGGAGCTCAGCTCAGAAAGGTGGAGGCAGAGGTGGAGACAACAGTGAATGTGAAGTTGTTGGGTCCATGGCAGGCCCTGGGAGATGAGACCTCTCCTATATGCAGCAAAATCTACCCCAGCATGGGTTGAGGGTCACACAGCTTGTGACCCTGGGGCACAGCTGCTGATGCAAGGCCTTAACATATGCATTCTAGGGTCTGAGGATAAAGGGGTCTTTATTTTCCTGTTGGTAGACTTCTCGCAAACTTTCAGGTTTCATCATCACCTCCAGGAGAGGCAGCCAGGGTAAGAACCAAGGGTCCAGGATGCACAAGGCAAGGTGTTATCCAATTTCTTGGTCTGTTAGGCTGATTCTTTTTGATCTACCAAGACTTTTACTGTGCAGATTATCAGAAATGCTGAGGTGACTGCTTACCATGGACTGATATAAGGTCCTGAGTCCTTGGAATTTCACTGTCCTTGAGTTCAAGGCAGACCCTCCTTCGGCTGGGCCTCTAGCTCCTGGATCAGAAGGCTGACAATCCCAACTGGAATAAGGCTCTGATTTTGGATATGTATCAGGACATCAGGGGCAAGATGCAGCCTCACCTGGGGGTTTCCATCTTCAGGTGGTCACTAGATATGTGGGAGAATTTGTGTTCACACAAGCTTCCAGAGGTGATTCAGGAGCTATGGTAGCACCAGGTTTCTACAGCCTTGCAGCCTTGGCTTCCGTCCTGTGTCAGGACTCTCCCCTTCTCTGCCCACATCTTGGAGAGCCTCAGTCTCCATCTCAGGCCACACTATACAGTGCTCCCTTGTATTTGATTCCAGGTTTTGGACTTGCAGATGCAAGCTATTCCATTTAGAATGCATAAGCAATGAGGTCCTGCTGTACAGCACAGGGAATTATATCTAATCCCTTGGAATGGAACATGATGGAAGATAGTATGAGAAAAAGAATGTATATATATATATATGGATGACTGGGTCACTTTGCGGTACAGCAAAAGTTGGCACAATATCATAAATCAGCTACATGTTAATAAAAAATTTTTTAAAAGAAAAAGAGTAAAAGGGAAGAGCGTTCATGTCAATGAGGACTCAGTCACTGGTCCCTTTGAAGTTTACATGTGTGTTACCTTCTAATAGCTTGTGATTTTATTTTTTATTGTGTACAATAATATTTATAATATTTTCATGTGAAATGTAGCATACTACAAAGTTGCACAAATCAGAAGTGTGCATCACAAGGATGCATCACAAAGGGACCCAGACCAACCATCACATGTACCACAGAAGCCAGCAGTCATCCTTCCCATCTGGTTCTACCTCTCACCAAGAGAAAGGGTGCACCATCATCCTGACTTACACCCCCCCCCTTTTTTTTTTTTTGCTTTTTAGGGCTGCACCTGTGCCATATGGAAGATCCCAGGCTAGGTGTCAAATCAGAGCTACAGCTGCTGGCCTACACCACAGCCACAGCAATGCAGGATCCCCAACCCATGGAGCCACCTCTGCGACCTGTACCACAGCGACAACAGATCCCCAACCCATTGAGTGAAGCCAGAGATCAAACCCACATCCTCATGGGTACTAGTCAGATTTGTTTTCGCTGCGCCACAGTGGGAACTCCCACATCCTGACTTTTGCCATCTCTTCTCGCTTTGTTTTATCCTTCGACCTCTCAAGCATCAGAAACATGGTGGTTTACTTTTGACTTTTTAAGATAAGCACATTATACACAACGTGCATGGACATGTACCTGATTTCTTTCCCTCCGTAGATTTCTGAAATTCCATGCTGTTGTATGTAACTAGGGTCTACACATTTTTATTACTGCTTATGGTTACCATTTGTCCAAATTTATTACAGTTTATAACAGATTGCAATTTATGTTTTCATTATGACAGTTTATAGATTCATATCTACTTTTCTACTCTGAGAATAATGCTGCTAAAAACATTCCCTCTTGGTGCAAATGACGTATTTACATCTCGCATATACTGTGGAGTGGGACGCCAGGTATGGACACAGAGATTCATGTTTGCCGTTAGTTCACAACACCAAACGATTTTGAAAGCAGTAGTACCAAGTTCCTCAGTGTGTGTTTTTCCATGGCCTCATGTCCTCATTACCACCAGGCACCATCCACCTTTTTCATTTTTGCCTTTCCACTGGGCATGTGTTACTTCCACTTTGTTACTGCATCTTCTCTTTCCTTGTAAAATTTCATGTATTTATTAGCCACTTAGGTATAATCTGTTCAAATCTCTTGACTGTATTTCTATTTTGCTCTTTTTCTTCTCCTTGATTTATGGGAGATCCTTCCATATTTTGAATTCCAGCCCATTGCTGGTTTTATATGTTGTAAATTCCCTGTAACCTCTGTCACTGTGATAAAAATAGTCATTTTTTTGGTTTGTAGAAGTTATTTTTTCTCCATTAGAAACTTGGATATTGTAATAGTTCTCTGTGCCTGCTGTAACAAATTACCACAAACTTGGTGGCTTGAAACAACAGAAATGTATTCTTTCACAGTTCAGGAGGCAGAAAGTATGCAGTCATTTTCAGAGCTGTGTTCCTGGTCCCTTCCAGCTTCTTGGGGCTGTCCACACCCCTTGGTTTGTGGTTACATCCCTCCGGTGTCTACCTCCGTCTCCATTCTGTCTTCTCCCCATCTGTTATCAGGAGTTCAGGTTCAGCTGGGTCATTGGAGTTCAGGTTCACCTGGGTAATCCAGGATAACCTTATCTCAGTATTCTTAATTAGCTCTGCAAAGACCCTTCACCCATATGCAGTCACAGTCACGGGTTCCAGGAGTTAAGATGAGGACATAACATTTCCACTCAACCCATGAGAGAAGTTGTACATTCACCTCCTGTCACTTCCTGTTCCACAATCAAAGGCAAAATACATACTCCTGACTTACAAAAGACAAATGTTAGTGCCTCTAACCTTTTCCAGAAAATGCAAGGGGCAGTAGAAGACATTAAATATTGATTGCCCTCACGACCTATGTATTATTGCTGCAGCATCTTCAATTATATTTACTGTAAATTTAGAAGGACTTAGTATCTTTGCTTTATGCAGTTCCCGCATGGGAAGCATCATGAAACCAACAGAAGCAGTAATTTTGGTTGAAGTATCCAATCAATGAAGTAAGAACTATTCTTTTTTCCTCCATGTGGGAAAAGATCAATGGCGTTCCATTCTCCCAAAATGGACTTTATTTACTGATTTTTTAAAATCCAGAAATGATTATTTAGTACCTCCTATGTGCCAGGGATTGGGAAGAGAGGAGAAAGCATGGCTGACAAATTCTCCAAAGCATGGGTATAAAATTATTAAAGTGGGAGTTCCCTGGTGGTTCAGTGGATGAAGGATCTTGTGTTGTCTCTTCTATGGCTCTGGTTCCTGCTATGGCATGGATTCAATAGCTGGCTAGGGGCATGGCCAAAAAATTTTTTTCTCTTTTTGTCTTTTTAGGGCCACACCTGGGGCAGATGGAAGTTCCCAGGCTAGGGGTTGAATTGGAGCTGCAGTTGCCAGTCACAGCCACAGAAAAGCAGGATCCAAGCTGGGTCTGTGACCTCACGGCAGTGCTGGATCCTTAATCCACTGAGTGAGGTCAGAGATCGAACCTGTAACCTCATGGTTCCTAGTCAGATTCGTTAACTGCTGAGCTGTGGTGGGAACTGCTCCCCCAAATTGTTAAATTGGGGTTTTAGTCTGGAGAAAATCTTGAGATCTCCTAGCATCTCAAATCTTATTGTGCTAATAAGGAAACAGAGAGTTACTAAGTTGAATGATGTTTTGTGCCAGGAGATCACAGGGTCAGACCCCTCAAATCCTTAAAATTCCAGTCTGGCCCTCATAATTTCTAGAGTAAACATGAACTGACAACTCAATAAATGTATTTAAAGACAGGACTATGCAGGCATCTAAGAAACATAAGCAGAAAATGTTTTACAGAAACTATCTCATAGTGTCTGTCTTTGGTCAAGATGCCATATCCATGGTGAATTCTGGAAAAAGACAAGATCTGTGGACTGTTCCGGTGGTGAAAACCTTTACTGCTTCATGAATGATAACGATAGAAGTTAACATCTCTCGAGCACTCACAATAATCAGGTGTTGGGTCAAGAGTATTGCAGAATGGGGAGAAAAGCCCATGCAAGCCATATGCCGGCTTTGTGAAGTTGGTGTTATTCTCATCCCTTTTTAAAGCTAAGGCTCAGCATTTTGGGAATGTGTCTGTTCAGGTGGGGCCCTATGGAAGGAGGAGGCAAGAATGTAACCTGGAGAGAGGAGCCCCCTCTGCCCTCCAGGCAGCCCCGCCCATGGGTGCTGAGCCACAGAGAGGGGCAGCCGTCCTTTCCAGGACTTCTGGTGGTGTTCTCACAACCCTCCAGGTTCACACTGTTACCCCCCCCACCCACCCCCCCGCCCCCGAGAGAAGGGGGAGAAGAGGGACCCAGTTCTTTTGTGTCTCATCTAGACCTCCTGCTCGACGGCAGCTCTTCATGGCTCTTCTTCATGTATTAAAGAAATCGCTACTATTTTCAGCTAAAATATGGCCATTTTATCAGGAAGAGGGAGCTCCATATGGAAACAGTTAAGGTGTCACGTGGGGTGTGTCTACGTGATGCTGGCATAGTGACACAGTGAGCAGGGACAGATGAGCAGGGTGACTGCTGGAAGTGTCCTATTTTGACAAAGTGCTCCCTCCAGAAGAAATTACCCTGGAGTGTTTGCTTTGCAATCAAGAGGCATTAGGAACTGACAGGAACATGAGGCTGCCACCATCACTTGTGAATTCATACCAACCATGATGAATATGAATGAGAAGGAGCAGGGGTTCTAAATGGACCCCTGCAGTCTCGTTGCAGCACTCTTCACATTTGACAAGCTGGTTTGCAGAGGGATCTTCAGGCCGGTCGGCAGTCGGGTGGGGATGATGCTGAGCGCCACTCGGATCTGGAATCTCAGCATCAGTGTTCTCGGCAAGCAGGATGCCAGCCTCAGTGTCTCATCACAAATGCCATATCGGTGCGTCTCGAATGTCATTGAGATAAAATTAATTCTGACGGACGGGGCCCAGTTTTTGCTTTTGGGTCTGGAGTTCCTTGTTCTGACGGTAATTGGATTGAAACATATATTACGAGACAAAGATGGGTCAGCTTCGTCATCAGTGTCCTATCATTTGTCGCCCTACATTAAGAGTGTAAATAACATGGCGTGGCCTCGGGAAGAAAGGATAGTGATATTACGGGGCTGATCTTTTCCTTTTCCTCACATTTGCTAAACTGAGCTTTGCAAAGTGCGCTTTAACATGTTGGAACATGCAGTTGGAGAAGTTGCGAGGGCCACTTTCTTTGTTAATGAGGAGGCTGGGGGCAGTAGCTGAAGTCTGTTCCCGTTCATTTCTTTGACTCTAAGACAGTCACAGCCTGTGACTGTCTGAGGCATGGTTATCTATGGTATAGACAAAAATGAAGGGACACTTTTCCTGTTGCTCCTACTCTGAAAATCATCTTAGTAACTAAAAGGAAAACTAACACATGCCATCTAAGAATAAAATGCCTTAGAACTTTTTTTAAAATTTCAGAATTGTACGTAAACATGATAATGGTCGACTCTGTGAAAGAATTTGGAGACTGGGAAGATGAGTGAGGTGAGGCCTGGGCAAGAAGGACCATGCAGAGAGCAGCTATTGTATTGGGCAGTTTTTGCTGCATAACAAAAATGCCCAACCAAGTGGGTTGAAACAGCAACCATTTATTAGCTCACAGTTCTCATTGGAGGTATTGGGGTTTGGTTCAGCCAGGAAGGTCTGTCTCTCTCCACGTGGTGTCAGCTGGGCTCATGTTGGTGCCTGTAGTCAGCTGGCCATTCTGAGGCCTTCTGGAAGGCTAGCTGAGGCTGACTCCCTGGCCTCCCTCAGAGCTACTGATGGTTCGGTTGATGGAGGCACCTGGGTTATGGTCCAGGAGGCTAATCTGGGTTTGTCCGCATGGTGATGGCTGCAGTTTCTATGAGCAGCCAAAGAGCCGGCCTCAATGCACAAGCACTTGCCAAGCCCCTGCTGACATCACCTCTGTGATATCCCATTGGCCAAAGCAAATCACATGGCCAAATCCAGGCTGAGCAGACTCAGCCTTCTGAAGGGAGGAATTAGTGTGGTTCTAAAATATGTCCACGCATTCCTTGACACGTCTACCAAGAAGTCAAGGGCAATGGCGCTTCCCCTTGACTCTGGGCGAATCCTAGTGACTTGCTTATAACCTTCACAGTTGAAATGACCCCGCATAATTTTAGATGTGAAGTCAGTAAACTCGCTAAATAAGCCACATGTGGGCTCTCTGGCTGACCACCAGCTGAGCTTCCTGCCGACAGCCAGCATCCACTGCTGACCTTTCAGATGAGCCATGGGTCACATCACCTCCCCTCCCGTGAACAGTCAGAACTGGTCCCACTCCTGCCCAAGACAGACCCACGTGTTCAGAACAAGGAGAAGGATGTTTTCCTGCTGGCCCCATAATGCACCCCCTTCTCTCCCTCTCCCTCTTCCTCTCTCTCTCTTTCACACACACACACACACACACACACACACACACACACACACACACATATACACACACTGCTATTTCACATGATATACTGTATGGTATCAGCCTTTTCAATGATACTCTGCTCCTGACCCTTAGGTCAGCTAGAGATATGAGCTAGTCCCCTAACTACATAAAGATCCAACCAGTTCCTTGAAATTGTGGTTCAGAAAGACCGGGTTAATCGTTTAAACCTCATCCTTTCTGCAAGTCATTCCACTGCTTAAGGAGGTTAGTTCCTTTTCCCGTTCCATCAATTTAAGTTACAAAAATTTCCCTTTCTAAAAAGAATGCAATATTCAGGTGTTAAGCCACCCTGCTCCCTGCAGAGGCCAGTTCTGCTCCTCTTTCTCCCTTCGTTTTGTTCTTGATCTTGTGAAGCAGCCTCCCCGACTCCAAGGTGGGCAGGGTGCGGCGGGGGGGGCGGGGGGGGGAGCTCTGTCTTTACCTTCACCTGGATTCCCTTCCATGGGACTTGCCCACCCCCACCCCCAACCTGTGGGGCCGGGACGGTCCAGCCAGAGAGGGACACTCCGAGCATGCCCAGAGGACCACCTTCGCTCTCTGCTGCCCCTTCTGGGGCTTCGCTCTCCTTCCAAGGTGGCCATGGATGGAGAAGCTGCCGAGGAGTCGGGGGTGGGAGAGGATGTTGGTCTCTCTCAGCATCATTTCTTGGACCAATTAATCCAGAGGAATGATGGTAAAGTCCTGTACTGGGCACTAGCAGTGAGGAGGAAAAATTAGGAATTAGTGATAGAAACGTCGTAATTTTTCTCTTTAGGGCTGCTTGCTTTGATATTTTATTTCAACATGTGGCTTTATCACAATTCATTTATGCATTTGGCTTGTTAAAATTATTATTATTATTATTTTTGCTTTTTAGGGCCATATGTGCAGCATATAGAAGTTCCCAGGGAAGGGCTTGAATCAGAGCGTAGGCCCACAGCCACAACAACTCCAGATCCAAGCCGCATCTGTGACCTGTGCCTCAGCTTATAGCAACGCTGGATCCTTAACCTACTGAGCAAGGCCAGGGATCAAACCCCATCTTCTTGGATACTAGTCAGGTTCTTAACTCGCTGAGCTGCAAAGTGAACTCCTGAAATTTCATAATTTCGTACCCTTTACATATAAAATAAAATGAATATTGCCAAGGACCTCGGAAGTACCGCAAATAGTGCTAAAGAAGATAACTAGGTGGCAGGTGTGTCCAGAGAAGAGGGTTCCCCTCTAAATGCAATGAATTAATACCTCCAATTATTCTGGGGAAACCCTCCTGGTTCAGACTGGGTGATAGGTTTTTTTGGTCTCTCTCTCAACTGCCAGTTTTTTGCCGAGGCAGAGCGGTTTGCCCATTTTTTTTTTTTTATGTCTCCATAGTAACACCAACCCCAGGTTCCCAAAGAGACACACACACACACACACACAAACACACACACACACACACAAACCACGCAGAGTTCCCAACTGCCCAGCAGCTCTCTGAGAATATCCTGGAGAGTCTGTGCCCCCAGGGACCCCTCTTGGCCCTAGTGAGCAGCTGGTGCCCGCAGGAGACACAGGAAACCAGCATGAGCCCAAGGCCCGGGCACAGGGCAGAACCCTTGCTGTTACGGCTGCCACATCATATGGGAAACTGAAAAGCAAACACAGGGACAGACAGCTGGAGGTGGAAGTGTCAGCCTTGCTGCTGAGCCCAGGGAGGAGGTTGGATGTGGCTCCTGTGTTTGCCTGAAGGGCTTGTCACCTCTCTGCCTGTGCCTTCTCTGGCCTGGTTTTTGGAGCAGCACATGAGGGTCAGGTTGGGTCTCCCAGTCAGACAATTTATTCAAGATTGCTGCCTCTCCTTGGTCCTGGGTGGGGAGGAAAGAAGGGAGATGGCATTCTGTGGGTCACATTCTTCTAACAGGTCAGGTCACTGCAGTCACAGAATGTAGGGCCAGGGCTGTCCCCCATGCCTCAGGGCCAGGGGTCCGTGAGACTGGAACAAGAGGCTGAGAGGGTAGGAGGAGTAGAATCCCTTCCACATGAGGAACAGGGGGATCAAGTGCCCCCAGTCTTTCTGCTCTCTCTCTCTTGTCTTTTTAGGGCTGCACCTGCAGCATATGGAAGTTCCCAGGCTAGGAGTCGAATCAGAGCTGCAGCAGCTGGCCTACACCAAACCACAGCAATGCAAGATCCAAGACATGTTTGCAACCTACACCACAGCTCATGGCAACGCTGGATCCTTAACCCACTGAGCAAGGCCAGGGGTCAAACCGGCATCATCATGGATGCTAGTTGGGTTCGTTACCACTGAGCCACGAGGGAGAACTCTAACCTTTCTTTTCTGTTAATGCTTAACCATTGGGTTTAAGCATTAAATCTCTGATCATCCAAGGATGTCCTGTCCTGCCCTGGTAGGCTGCCCATCAGCCCAATCTAATCCCTGCTTTAGCAGCTTTGTACCCTTGCAGTTCCTTCCTGGGACTGCTGCTGGGCAGGATCTATTTTGCGGGCAGAGACTGTCCATTGGGTTAAAATACTGAAATACTCAAATTACTTTGAGCCATGCTGGAGTCAAGGCTGAAAAATTCTTCTTTTCTACATTTCTTTGCATTTGTTTCCCAGCCCTACTGCCTACGGTGGCTTCTCTGAGATTCTGCGGTGTGATTAAAAGTCAACATCAGATGAGCTGGGACTACAATGTCAACAACCTGGAGATGACTCAACATTGAATATAAAGCCTTCTTTTATTAAATTCTGCTTTAGTAGAATAGACAAGCCTATATCGCAGGAACGCGTAAATCCCAGATCTCGGTGGGTTCACACTGGAAAGGTTTCTTTCTGTGGACTCACTGGCCCCCTCTGTATCACTGTGGTCTTTACTCTGGCACCCCCTTAAGGGTGTAGCCACCATCAGCAGTATTGCTGGTCCTGGGTCAGAAGGAATGTCAAGGGTAGCTAAGTCCATGCAGGTGCCCACAGCTTCTACCAGGAAGTGTCCGTGTGCCCTCTTGCTCATAGTCCCTAGGCCAAAGCATGTAATTGTGGCGATGCTTGTGTTTCAAAGAGACACCAAAGCCCCAACTCTCCCATGTGCCTGGAGGCCAAGAGCTGGAAGAGCGTAAACAACTCTAAGGACCAGCCCATTTTTCCAGGGAGAAGCTAAGGGCCATACATATTAGATGTTCTTGTAAGTTAAAGGTCAACTAATTTTGTGTCTGAAGTAGTTAAAGTCCAAGACTAAATACTCATGCTCTTATGAAATCAAGTCCAAAGCCTATAATTCCTGATTTTAAATGAATGTCCCCATGACATCACAGCCCTCTCCCCTTTCTTAGCATCTGGGTTTCTTCAACAATCCTGTAAAAACGGGGCCCCCACCTACTGCAAATGCCTTTAATGACTTCGGACGTTGCATTAATTCATTTTCTCAGTCTCTGCTTTAGAGTACAAAGGGAAAGACGAATACTGTATGACATCCCGTGTGTGGAATCTAAAAAAATGCGATCAACTAGTGAATAGAACAGAAAAAGAAGCAGACTCACAGACGTAGAGAACTAGTGGTTACCGGTGGGAAAAGGGAAGGGGGAGGGGCAAGATAGGAATGGGGATTAAGAGGTCAAACGGCCAGATGTAAAATAAGCTACAAGGATGTATTACACAACATGGGGAATAGAGCCAACGTTTACAGTAACTCTAAGTGGAGTATAACCTTTAAAAATGGCGGGTCACTCTATGGTACACCTGTGGCTTACATTATACCACACGTCATCAAAAATTTTTTTATAAGAGAAGGCTTAGGACTCACAAAATTACCATAGCAATGATGCTACATGACTAACAATGGCTTGAGGAGACTCCCCAGGGAAATGTGGTCCTTGGGACATCATATTTGGTAAAATCTCAACTTGTATGACTAATGTCAAATAGGAAGTGGAAGCTGTATGGGATCTGAGGGCAGCTTGGGACTAAAGAGGAAAAATCATCCTTGGTTTCATGTTTGCAGGATACTATTGATGCCAAGGCATTATGACCTAAGAAATTGCAAGAAACATAAGCCACATTGCAAGAAATCTCTTAAAGAGGTCAACTGTGGTACCACCTAACCCACACGTACTGTTTCCTTTCTTGAGAGGAGCCCTTTCTGGAGACACAGATGGGACATTGCAATCTTCTTGCAGAATCTACACAGTGAGGCTCTGTTGGCAGCTTGGTGGGAAGAGTCCCAAGTTCCCTCCTTATTCAGAGTGGCTCTGCAAACTGGTCCATTTGGAATGGGTGGGCAACAGGCCCTACTGTACAGCACAGGGAGCTGTGTGTGACAGGATCACTTTCCTGTACAACAGAACGTGAAGAAACATTGTAAATCAACTATACTTTAATAATAATAAAGAAAAAAAAAAGAGTGGCTCTGTCCCTGTAAGCATCAGCTGCTGGCCATGAGCCCTGGCCGAGCAGGATTGTGGCAGTGACAGAAGCAGCGGCTTCTTATGGTTCCCAGCAGCTACTTGACCGACTCCATCAGCAACCTTCTTAATCTCACCAATGCTTCTTTTCTTTCTTTTTTTTTTTCTTTTTTAAAAGTATAGTTGAAGCATTGAAGTATAATTGAAGCCTTCAAGTAATGTTGATTTACAATGTTGTGATAATTTCTGCTACACAAACCAAGTGATTCAGTCATGTGCATATACTCATATCCATTCTCTTTCAGATTCCTTTCCCATACAGGTTATCACAGAATATTGGGTAGAGTGCTCTATGCTATAAAGCAGGTCCCTGTTGGCCATCCAGTCCATTTACCAACTCTTCTTTACTCCTTGGGATTCCCAGCTTTTATGGCAAAGGGCTCTGCCAAATGCTCTATATGTTCCATGTAACAAATGCGGGGTGGGGGGGTCATCTTCTCTTGATTTCTGAAACAGAATACACAGAGCCAGACCTGTGGGATGGAAGTGTCGGCTTATCCTCCATAATCGAGCGGGGGGAGGACCTGGCTCAGGTGGGTGATCAGCTGAGCTGCTGACTTCTCTCTGCTCAGCCCCGCCCTCCCTGCTGGGCTGTCTAGCCCTTGGCACAGCCCAGCCAGGCTTTGTTTGTGTCTCCCAGATTCACCTACGCAGGATCACTGGCTCGAGCTAGCCATGGGAGGCTAGGGAAGAAATTCATTCATTTATTTACAAGTTCTTTCGTTCATGCATTCACTCAAAAAATATTTCTTGAGGACCCAGGAACTGCCAAATGTGAACACAATGGAAAATAATTCTGCTCCCATGGCACGGATATTTCAGTGGGAAACACGTCCTCTGTGTTTGTTGCCTCTTATTGAATTCATTCTAATGAAACTCACTTTTTATCTGTGAGCAGAAGTGATAAAAGGGCACTGACGGAGTTACTTTCTCATGAGGAATGAGGCACATGGAATCCTCCATCATCATTCTGAAGGAGCAAAATGCCATTTCTCTTTGCTAAGTGACTGGACATAAGGAGAAGGCCACACCTCCGTCCAAGGCTGCTTAGGGCAGCTCACATCTGCGGACCCATGGGTCTTTCTGCTGCTGTGGCTCGTAGCACATTCTGTGGGGTTGTTTTCTGATTCCCCCACTGAGCTGCTCCACTGCATAGCTCAGTAATTACGGGTCTGTGAAATTGATGAACTTTTAGGTTCTGAGCCTGGGTAACTTAGGGTAGGGTCTGTCTGTAAATGAAAACAGAGATATTGGAAAGAAATTGGTTTTTTGGGGGAGACACTGCTGAGTTTAGGTTTCAACCTCGTGACATGTTTGGAGAACAGCCCTCTAGCATCTGTATCACTGGACTGAACGACGCCTGGGCATCCCTTTGCATCACTGAGAGAAGAGAGGTCAAAACCCCCCGACCACCAGTCACATCCCACCTCGGTTGGCATGTGTCTTTGCTGCTCCATCTTTTTTTTCCCCCAACCAGTTTCAGTCTTTGAAGATCATATCCTGCCTTCAGTCTTTGCAATTCTCATTATTCCTCCAACAAACCAATGCGAAGGAGGGTGAATGCGATACCCCCAGTCGATGCGTGGATGTCCTGATGCGGTCACTGCAGGGGCGAGTCGCCTCTGAACTGTCATCACGAAGGCTATAAATAAACCCAGGACAAATAAAGCTAATTTGATACCACAAAGATAACAGGCCCTCTGCCTGAAGGGAAGAGAGGACGAGATCTTGGACCTAACAGCTCGGAGAGGAGTCAGGAAAATGAGTCTGTCTGTCTCATTCTGAGGATCAGGCTTTTTTACGTAGTGCTGTTGGGCTGGATTTTACTTACCAAGTAGCTGTGTGTGTGTCCACCCCGCAGATCACCATATAATTAACATCTCTAAGAAAATGACGTTTTGTCACCCAAATGTATATCTTTCTCTGTTCGATGGGAACAAACTGCCAAAGTGTAGGATTATTACTGGCTTCAGATTAGGAGTTAAAAAAAAAAAAAAATGCACATGTGGGCCTTAATTTGGTGCCATTATTTGAAACACACATTCGGTTCAAACAAAATTGAAGTTTAAAAAAAAGTGTTGAACCATATGGGGGTGAAAATGTTTTTTGGGGAAAAGATTTTGCTTTAAGTTGAAAATTCCATCTAATTTTCTCCAAACTCTCAGCCCAGTGATTCCTTTGTCTCGCCTACCATCCTGACCTACTCTATTAATCTATCAAACAGGAGAAGGCTGTGCAAAAGCAGACTCCTATCTTGTAGAGAGAGTTGGCTCATTTTAGGTCAGAATTGCATGGGTTTTGGCCTAAAAGCTATTGGAAAAACAAACAAAAAACCCCAAGAAAACCGTGTCAAATGAAGAGTAGCTACAATGTGATCTTTAAGGTAGATTTTGAAGATGGAAACAGAAGAGAATTATCTTCTGACCATAACATGTTATTCTTTACAAAAACTTATGTTAAACTGGCACACAGATACCCTTCCATGTGCTTTAAACTACTGGGTATAAAGTGATTAAAACCCTAAGTCTTAAAAAGAAAGGACTTTACAAATATTAAAACACTTGATTGTAGTAAGTTTCCTTTGAGGTGCTAGGTAAATATTGTTTTCTGGTATTGTTCCAAAAAGGATAATAAGTGAAATTATCTTTTGGTCACACAGGATGGGGTTTGAAGCCCAAATCTCTTACATAAGGCATGTCATCCATATTGGTTTCTTAGCGTTGCTATGACAAAACACTGCACACTAAGTGGCTTGAACAACAGGAGAGTAGTATCTCCTAGCTCTGGGGAACAGAAGTCCAAGATCAAGGTGGGAGCAGGGTTAGTCTTTGGTCAGGGCTTAGAGGGAGTGTCTGTTCCAGGCTTCTCTCCCAAGCTGTTTCTCGGCTTTTGGCAGCATAACTCCCATCTTCACACGGCATTTCCCTGACACTTATGTGTCTGTGTCCAAACTTCCCCTTTTTATTTATGTAATTAATCAATTAATCTTTGTAGGACTGCACCTGTGGCATATGGAAGTTCCCAGGCTAGGGGTCGAATTGGAGCTGTAGCTGTAATACCACAGCCACAGCAACACCAGATCCAAGCTGCTGGATCCTTAAGCCACTGAGTGAGGCCAGGGCTTGAATCCACATCTTCATGGACACTTGTCGGGTTGGTTACTGCTGAGCCACAATGGGAACTCCCAAATTTCCCCCTTTTAAGGACACCAGTGGTGTTAGATTAGGGCCTGCCCCACTCTTGCATGACCTCATTTAACTCATTACATCTGCAAAGATCCCATTTCCAAATAAGGCCACATTCCGAGGTCCTAAGGGTGGAGTTCAACAAATGAATTGGGAGGGGCCACACCTGAACCCATCACAGGCCCACGGAGATGCTCGTGCACCTCAGGAAATGCCCAACTCCGAGCTCTGCATCCTGGTCCATCACCTGGCCTTCTCCTCCTTGGTCCTTCCGTGTCTCACTGGCCTCCCCCCACCTGGACCCCCACCCTGGCGCGGTGTTGGACTACCAGCTTTATTCTGAAAAGTCCCTTCTAATTCTCCTCGGACTCCTGCTTCTCTTCCCCTGGAGCCCAGGCCACATGAACCCTGGCCAGGGGGCTGGCTCAGGCTCCACTTATTCAGAAAGGGAATGTTGCCCTGGGGCGTTCCCTTCATGACTCAGTGATTAACCAACCCGACTAGGACCCATGAGAATGTGGGTTCAATTCCTGGCCTCTCTCAGGGGGTTAAGGATCCGACATTGCATCTAGCTGCTATGTAGGTGGCAGATGCAGCTCATATTTGGCATTGCTGTGGCTGTGGCATATGCCGACAGTTGCAGCTCCAATTCAACCCCTGTCCTGGGAACATCCAATGCCATGAGTGCAGCCCTAAAAAGCAAAAACAAAAACAAACAAACAAAAAAAAAAAGTTGCTGTCTTGTTCTAGACACAGCAAGGCCTGAAGAAAGAGCCAGGGACAAGGGACACAGAGAGCCCATCAGGACAGCTCAGGCATCCAGGGCTCTCGCCTTGAAACATGATTTGGGGCGTGTTTGCGAGCAGATTGCCTGGGGGCTCTGTGGAGCCTGGGAAAGTGAGGGTTGAAAAATCTAATATTTTGCTGAGATCACACTACCTAGTTTAAAAAAAAAAAAGTCACGTCTAAAATATCCAACCTGTCAGACAAAGAACTTTGCCTGAAGACACAATCACACCACAAACACTGCTGAAAAAACAAGCTGCAGGCACTCAAGAGAAGCAGGTTGGATGCTGCTGGAGGCTTAAAACCCCAATCCTTATGGGTTGAATGGGGTGTAATTGCTGACTGGAGGTTTTCAGTGGAATCTTCCATTTTTTCTTAATTTTTTTACTGGGGTGTCACGGACTTGGGTCCTAATGGAGAGGCATCTTAACTCATTGTCTAGAGCTGATAGGATGCTGGTGACTACATGTAAGGTTTTTTATAGGTGGCTGTTTTATGAGGCCTGCACGTCAGTTACATGAGCTCTATCCAAACATTTACCTCTGGTCTATGAAGGATTTGGGTCACTTTTGACTATGGAAGCGTTTGGTCTGAATATGCAGTGCAATTTTAATATTCTTTCTACAATTTTAGGAGGAATGGCTTTTCCTGATCTTGGTACATGACTTCTGAGGAAGGATTTGTTTGAAATAAACATCTAGATACCCAGATACAGAATTTAACCAGTAGTATCTCAACTCTGAGTATCTCCTGGAAAGAAATCATTCCAGACTGCCAAATTGATCAGACAGCTGAAGGGTAACTCTCTTCCTCCCTGGAACATTAAAATCTAAATTGCACTTCTAATTTTTTTTTTTTTGTGCAAGTGTGTCCTATCTTTTTAAATAATTAATATCAATCATAGTTTAGGAGTTGCCATCGTGGCTCAGTGGTTAAAGAATCTGACTAGCATCCATGAGGATGAAGCTTTGATCCCTGGCCTTGCTCAGTGGGTTAAGGATCCAGCGTTGCTGTGAGCTATGGTGTAGGCTGGCTGCTATAGCTTGGATTCCACCCATGGCCTGGGAACCTCCATATGCTGTGAGTGCAGCCCTAAAAAAAAGCAAAAAAAAGAAAAATCAGAGTTTAGTACTTTCTTAATTATCCCAGTTGCCACATCCACTGATTATTTTGACATAGCTCTGGTTGCAAGGGCAGAAGCTGACTTGGATGTGGAAGGTATGAGGGGCGGAGTTTAGAGCATCCATTCACTGAACTTGTTTTCATGTAAATCCCTTGATTTTGCATTTTGCTTTTAGATTATTTTTCTTCTCATCAAACAGGAGTGAGACATGCAGGGGCCAGGGGTCAAGGTTGGGCACCAGCCTTTCTGCAGAGTCAGGGAATCAAAGCCTGAGCCTCTTTCTCATTGAGTGTTTTTCTTTTCCTTTCCTTTTTTTTTGGCCTTTGTCTTTTTTGGACTGCACCCATGGCATATGGAGGTTCCAAGGCTAGGGGTTGAACTGGAGATGTAGCTGCCAGCTTATGCCACAGCCACAGCAACTCGGTATACAAACCGCATCTGTGAACCACACCACAACTCATGGCAACACTGGATACTTAACCCACTGAGCGAGGCCAGGGATCGAACCTGCATCCGCATGGATGCTAGTCAGGTTTGTTAACTGCTGAGCCACAGTGGGAATTCCGAGTATTTTTCGTACCCTGCCTGCAAACTCTCATCTGATCAGCTCAGAAAACTGATTTAGCAGGACCATGTGCACCTGTATCTCTGACCTAAGTCACATCCTAGACTCCTTTACCATCCTGGACTTGTGCTCTGTAAATCTGCAGGACATTTTTCTCCCTACTCAAGTGATTCATGCTAGGAAAGTGTGCAGAGTAAGTACACTAACCCTAAAGCCATTGTGCTCACACGAGAAGGGTTTTGCCTTCCTCCCCAGAGAGTAGTCATCAATGTCCAGAGAATTCTTTTTTCACAGTGAACAATTCAGTGGCATTTAATATAGTCACAATCTTGTGCAAATGCTACCTTTATCTAGTCCCCAAATATTTCCATCATACCAATATGGAAATATTCATACCCAGTAATCACTTTCTTCCAATTTGATCCTCCTTAAATCCCTGACAACCCCTGATCTGTGTCCTGTCTATATGGATTTATCTATTTTGGTTATTTCATATAAATGGAATCCTATCATATGTATCCTCTTGTGTCTGCTTCTTCATTTAGCATAATGTTTTGGAAGTTCATCTACTTTGCAGCATGTATCAATCCTATGCTATTTTTATGGCTGAATAATATTCCTTTGTGTACATCACAATTTGTTTTTCCCCTTAACTGTTTATAGATGTTTGGGCTGTTTTATCTTTTGGCTATTGTGAATAGGTCTGCTCTAAACATCCAGAGACCGAACTAATGGTTACCAGGTGGTTGGGGGGGGGGGGTACCGGCAAAATAGGTGAAGGGCATTAAGAGGTACAGATTACTAGGTATAAGATAAATAGGTTACAGGGCAGTAATAGTACAGTGAGGGAATATATTTGGTATTTTATAACTTTGTATGGAGTATATTATATAAAAAATAGCTAATTATTATGATATACACCTGAAACTAATATTTTGTTAACTATATTTCAATTAAAAAAAGAAATTAGAGAAAATATTTCCAAGTTACTTCTCAAGAATATATATAAAGAACTGTTACAAGAAGTCAAAGAAACCAATTAAAATGGATGAACAACTTGAATAGACAATTATCCAAAAATTAAACACAAAAGACAGATACACATTTAAAGTATGGAAAATAACAAGTGTTGGTGAAGATGTGGAGAAATTGGAACCACGGTGCTTGGCTGATGGGCTGGCAGAAAATAAAAGTTGTTCGTCTTTCAAAAAGTTCAGCATAGAATTACTATATGATCCCATAATTCCACTCTAGGGAATGTACCCAAAGTAATTGAAAACAGATATTCAGACAAATCCATGTTGACATTTTTGATTGCCACACCTGGGGGGAAGGTGCTATTGGCATCTTTGGACCGAGTCCAAGGATATTGCTCAACCCCACAACAAAGATTTGCTCAACCCCAAATGTCAATAGTGTCAAAGTTGAGAAAATTTGCTTTAAAGGAGATGGCATTGATGCTGTGGCACAGTGGGTTAAGGATCTGGTGTTGCCACAGCTGCAGTGTAGGTTGCAATTGTGGCTTGGATTAGATCCCTGGCCTGGGAATTTCCATATGCTGCAGGTGTGGCAAAAAAGAAAGAAAGAAAGAGAGAGAAAGAAAGAAAGAAAGAAG
>NC_062544.1:289026803-289041898 GCF_016906955.1 Phacochoerus africanus | reverse complement strand
GATATAGAGAGAGAGATATAAAGAACGTAAGCACAAGTACAAGAAAAAATCAAGAAAAAAAGAAAGAAATAAGGACATAAGTAAGAAGGTGCATAGTGAGATTAGCGTAAGGAAGGGTAATTAAGGAAGTAAGGAAGGAAGGAAGGAAGGAAGGAAGAAGAGAAAGAAAGGAAGAGAAAGAAAGAGTTCCCGTCGTGGCTCAGTGGTTAACGAATCCAACTAGGAACCGTGAGGTTGCGGATTCAATCCCTGGCCTTGTTTATTGGGTTAAGGATCTGGCGTTGACATGAGCTGTGTGCTGAGGTCGCAGACGCGCTTGGATCCCGTGTTGCTTTGGCTATGGTATAGGCTGGCAGCTATAGCTCCAATTAGACCCCTAGCCTGGGAACCTCAATATGCCACGGAACAGCCCCAGAAAAGGCAAAAAGACAAAAAAAGAAAAAAAAGAATAAAGAGAGAGAAAGAAAGAAAGAGAGAAAGAAAAAGATGAAAGAAAGAAAGAAAGGAAGAAAGAAAGAAAGAAGAAGAAAGAAAGATGGTTTTCCCCTCCCCCTAAAGATAGCATTTTTGGTAATGTACACATGGCTCACTCTCACTTCCAAGCTCTCTCTATATTTGACTTGTAATTTAGAGTTCTATCTTCTATTTAAAATTGCATTCTAAGGTTAAATTTCCTACAAAATATCCCTGTGATGGATTGATATCTTCATATAATCTCTTCTCTAAGACATACTTTGAAAAACATTGTAATTTATAGGTTGAATCAGAAAAGGTGGAAAGTGAAGGTAGGAGGAAAGTTAAAATAAAGAGAGACAACATTAACTCTGCACCTGGAAGGTGCACCCAGACTCCTACTGGGGCACCTTTATCAAAGCATCAGTCTGAAATCTATGCTGGTTTCCTAGAGATGCTCTAACAAGTCACCACAAATACAGTAGATTAAAACAACAGAAACGTATACTCTCACAGTTCTGAAGGCCAGAGGTTCAATATCAAGGTGTCGGCAGGCCTGTGCTCCCTCTGAAGTCTCTAGGGGAGGGTCCTTCCTTGCCTCTTAGAGCATCTGGAAGGTGCCAGCAATCCTTGGCTTATGGAAGCATCACTCAGATCTCTGCGTCTCAACACATGGCCTCCCTGTAAGTCTGTATCTCCAAATGTCCTTCTCTGCACAGGAATGCTCATCATTGGCCTTCCTGCCCACTTTAATCCAATAGGAGCTCATCTTAATTACATCTGCAGAGACATGTTTCCACATCCCATCATATTAACTGGTACCAGGGGTTAGGACTTGAACATGTATTTATATTGTCTGCTTGCAGCTACTCAAGACCCCCTTTTCTTTCTTGGAAAGACTCTCACCCCATTCACTGAGTATACTATCTGAATCTTTGCATCTTCCTGGTGGTGCTCATTGGCTGTCGGTTGCCTTCTGAACCAGAGGAGACGTTTTCTTCTAAGTGCTTAAAGATCAGGAGTCCCTGGGGATTCAGAATCTGATGCTTCCAGAAAAGAGAAATTTGATGGCAAAGCTCTACTACATTAACAGCTCTAGGGGATTGCATTTAGATCTTTTAATTTTCAGATATCATCACTTGGTTTTTAATTTATTTGTGAACACTAGCCTTTGGGGGTCCCCTGAAGGTAAAAGGGGGTAAGAACTTAGAGGCATCATGTAGAAAGCAGGGAGTGGAGTTTTCAGTTGAGGAAAGAAAATGCTGGGCCAGAAAATTTTTGTTTTGCTTTTTAGGGCTGCACCTGCAGCATATGGAACTTCCCAGGCTAGGGGTTGAATTGGAGCTGCAGCTGCTGGCCTACACCACAGCCACAGCAGCACAGGATCCAAGCTGCATTAGCAACCTACACTGCAGTTTGCAGCAATGATCCTTAACCCACTGAGCAAGGCCAGGGTTTGAACCCACATCCTCATGGATACTATGTTGGGTTCTTAACCCACTGAGCCACAATGGGAACTCACGAAACCTTTTTTTTTTTTAATTAGGCAGAGCAGTAGTCTGTGAGAAGAGGCTTGAGACATGGGATCATTCCCTGCCTCAGTCAATGCCGAAGAGCCTGAAACCCCTGCCTTGGTCTAACCCAGATGATGCTGGAAAGATGCTCAAACAGAAATACAAAGTGACCAACACCAGAGGCCAAGATCAGCACTGGAACCATGTTCTGTTAATGAAACCAAAATATGTCATCGGATATGTGAAAGCTGCTTAAGAATACGGAGCAGATTTTAACTATGCACAAGTCATGCAATGAAGGGCTGCAGGTTGGCCAATCATTGGCTCCAACTGTGGCTGGAAGTGAAGGATGTGGGCTGATTTCCCTCCATCTTCTCACCATGTGCGTGTGTCCTCTGTCACTTGAAGGTTCATGCACATGTCCTCTGAGAGACAGTTCCCTTGGTCCCCCTTAAAATATTGACAGGTCAGTTTTCAGCAGGAATGCTGCTGCTACCATCTTGTCTAAGACGGCAACTCTCCGCCTCTCCCCAGAAGTGCTCATCTCCCTGCCGTGATTTACGTCCCTTCTTATAGAATCAGCTTCAGATACACTATTTACTCCTTAATCGAATCCATCCTGTGTTGCTCCTGCCTGGAACAGCAGGTCCATGAGGGCAAGGGTTCTCGTCTGTTTTGTTCACTGCTGTGTCTGATGTATCTGACACAGCCCTGGACCACTCCCACGTTCCCAGCCCCCGAACTCACACGCTTGTTATGACTTTGGATGTGATTTCATTGGAGGGAACAAACTGATGTTGAGGACGTAAAGCACCTGTGAACTGGGAGTAACAATGGAATTCAGCTCGTGTGGTTATTGTGAATTAGTATCTGCAAAGTCCTACAACAGTGCCTGACCCAGAAGAGGAGCTCGGCAATGTCTCTCTGCCTACCGCGCCCCTCTGGCTGGACGTGCTTGGAGTGCTGGGGTCCTGCTGCTGAGAAGAATTCATGTTTTATCTTTCAACAAATCTCAAAATAAAGGAGCATAGCATAGAACATTTGGTCCATTTTTATTTTTGCATTAATTTTTTCTTAATCTTTGGTGGTGTTTGGTTTTTTTTTTCATTGCTTCTTTGTTGGGGAAACTATCCATGAAAAGGGGGGGGGAGGTAATGATAATACTTATTTCAACAACTTGTATTTTCAGACTTATGTATAAAGATAGTTTAGTTTTCTTTAAAATTATTAGAAGTTAATGAACTTCTAGGCTTAATTAAATTAAATACATCGATGTTTCATGAGCTTCCCTAATTACATCATGCCCTCAGACACTCAGTCCCTCCTCTCACTAATTTTAATTGCTGTCTGGCCACCCAGGCAGGTCCATGCCCTTCGTGGACAATTACTTCTTCCTTGCGAGTTATAATCTGTGTTGTGAACTGAATGTTTTTCCCCCAAGCTCATAAATAAGAGCCCATTTCTCATTACATTTGGGGGAGGGGTATCTGGGAGATGACAGGATGGAGAAAAGTATATAGATAGCTTCTGCATAGGTAGGCATTGATAGGCTTTGATGCTTTCAGCTTTGCTATAGATTATAAAACTACTAAATGTTTTGCATAAATGAGTAGCAAACTACAAATTACTTTATGTTTTAGGAACTTCTGAAGACTTATGGTAATGGCTTTCACTGACACTATGTAATTGGAAAAAGTGAGGTGATTTAAGATGAAAATTGATTTACATAAAGTATATTATGGCCTTTTATTTCTGTGGAGAAGGATATCGACATATTATTCATCTTTTAATGTTCTGAAGCCCTAGTGAACTAAACTTTCACATGGTACAAAAACGGATTGTGACAAATTGGATTTCAGGGCCAGAGTGGTTGATAATTTCAGCCGCCAACCATCCGCCGAATCCAGGCTGGTAGAGTGTGTGGAGCAAGTAGATGCATATTCACTGAATTAACTCAACAAATAATTCGTGCGCCAGCTCTGTTGCAGCTGCTGTCGTGTTTGCTAAGCATCTAGTACAACACGGCCCTGTGCAAGCAAGATGATGTAACCAAAAAGAAGACACAAGTGTATACAAATTAGCAACAAATGTGTGTTTGTGGTGTGTGTTGTGTGTGTGTGTGTGTGTGCGAGAGAGGAAGAGAGAGAGAGAGAGAGAGAGAGATGACTGCAGTGATTCTGGGTCCAGGTCACAGTGTGAGGAAAGTTAGGAGATGAGACGTAGGCAGGGCAGGAAGTCAAAATGACCAAACTGTGCGAGAGCTGCAAAGAGAATCAAAACTGGAAGGAAGTTCAGGTCAGACCTTGGCAGGACCTGGAGGAGCTTGGAGTTGATCCACTGGGTAACAGGAACCATTAACATTCTTTTTTTTTTTTTTCTTTTTGCCATTTCTTGGCCGCTCCTCGGCATATCGGTTTCCCAGGCTAGGGGTCTAATCAGAGCCATACCACCAGCCTACGCCAGAGCCACAGCAAACACAGGATCCCAGCCGCGTCTGCAACCTACCCACACTCCCGGAAATGCTGGATCGTTAACCCACTGAGGCAAGGGCAGGGACCGAACCCGCAACCTGTGGTTCCTAGTTGGATTCGTTAACCACTGTGCCACGACAGGAACTCCAGGAACCATTAACATTCTTCAGCGGTGGATTGAAATGATCGGATTTCTTCAGCAAGGGGTCTGGCCTAGACATGCTCTTCTGAAAGTCGCCAGTGTATAGGTGGAGCTGAAAGTATAAAGTGAATGTCATTGTCTAGGCAAAGAATGAGAATGAAGAGAGACGTATTTCTGGGCTGACAGGAGGAGACCACTCACAAAAGAGGGAGGAAGTGGGGGATGGGACACTGAGAAAGTAGATCCTGAATCCAAGGGGCTTCAGAAGGAAAGGTGGGAGTTCCCATTGTGGCTCGGCCATAACAAACCCAACTATGATCCATGAGGATACGGGTTCGATCCCTGGTCTCACTCAGTGGATTGAGGATCCAGCATTGCTGTGAGCTGTGGTGTGGGTCACAGATGCTGCTCTATGTGGTGTCGCGTGGCGGTTGCTGTAGGCCGGCCGCTGTAGTTCCCATTAGAACCCTGAGCCTTGGAACTTCCATATGCCACAGGTATAGCCCTAAGGACAAAAAAAAGAAGGAAAGAGCTGTCTGAAGCCACAAACACGCCACAAGAGGGTCATGGTGGCTTTCAGCTACAGTACCTGTTGCCTTGGGAAAGGATAAGGAAGCTGTTCTAAGAGAGCCAGGCTGCGATGCGAATCTGTAGATCAACTGCGGTGCAGAAGTGGAGATCCGGGTCCCACCTCTGAATGGCCGTATGGGCCTTTGCTGCAGGAGAGCATCCGGCTCCTTCAACTCCGCTAGGCCCGCCAGACAAAATCAGGCACCTGAGCGACACGTGCCCTTTGTCCCTCTGGCACAGGATTTCTCACCCCAGCACCACTGATGTTTTAGTGTAGACCCTGTCTGTTGTGGCGGATGTCCTCGTGCATGGCAGCAGGCCTGGAAGCAGCCCGGCCTCTATCACCAGGTGCCGCTTTCACCATTCCTCTCCCCAGGCTGTGACAACCAGCTATCTCCCTAGGCCATGCCCCATGTCCCCCTGGGGGTGAAATGGCCCCAGGGGAGAGCCATGACTCCATCTGTAGCAGGACAGATCAGCTGCATCTATTGATATGTTCTTTGGGATAGGAGCAGAGATTGTAGAAATAGATTTTATTTTTTGTATTATTATCATCATCATCCTCATTTGCTTTGTAGGGCTGCCCCTGCTTTCACTGTTGCATTTTTTTCTTTTACAGCTGCACCCCTGGCACATGGAAGTTCCCAGGCTAGGGGTTGAATCAGAACGGCAGGTGCCGGCCTACACCACAGCCACAGCAACACAGGATCCAAGCTGTGTCTTCGACCTACACCACATCCAAGGCTGGATCCTTAACTCACTAAGTGAGGCCAGGGATCGAAGCGTGTCCTCATGGATACTAGTTGGGTTCATTACGGCTGAGCCACGATGGGAATTCCAGAAATAGATTTTCGATGAAAATGGTCCCGGCCATAAAGTTATCTCAGAAAAGATGTGTGGTGATGGAAGCCAATAACAAGCAACACAGACCTTAACTGTTTGAGTAAAACATATACATTTTTTTTTTTCTGAAGCAAGGTTCAAGTTATCTCTAGAAGGACAAGAAAAAAAAACCATAAAAGCCAATAATAGAAAGGACTACCCATATGACACGCGTGTGGCCTGTATACCAAGCACAGGGAAGCAAGAGCTGACAGCAATTACCACTTGCTTGGGTCCATTGGCGACACGCCCATCTATTGCTTTGGTACTAGTCCTCATAGATCTTCAGTGGTTGTTAAAATATCAGCTCAGAGTCACGTCATTTGTTCTCTACCTCACACCTCTGCTGACCTCAAACCAAAGAGTTCAGGTTCTCTTACCTTAAGACGAAGCAAATATTTTTCCCTGTTCATTTGGTTGGTTTTCTGCTTTCCAAGATCTGGGCAACATTCGTGGTTATTAGCAGATCTGTTTTTTTCCCTTGCTCACACCCATGCTCATAAAACGATGGAATGCATAAACCCCCTAGTGAGGCGTTTTCTTGTCCAACTGAGTTGTGGCACTCATTCTGGTTCTAGGAAACCATCCTAATTCATTGGTTCCTTCATTCAGTCAACAAATAGTCATTGTTGGAGTTCCTGGCGTGGCTCAGTGGTTAATGAATCTGACTAGGAACCATGAGTTTGTGGGTTCGATCCCTGCCTTGCTCAGCGGGTTGAGAATCCGGCGTTGCTGTGAGCTGGGTGTAGGTCACAGATGCGGCTCAGATCCCGATTTGTTGTGGCTGTGGTGTAGGCCGACGCTACGCTACGCTCCGACTGGACCCCTAGCCTGGGAACCTCCATATGTCACGGGAGCAGCCCTAAAAGGACAAAAGACAAAAAAGAACAAACAAACAGTCATTGTGTGCCTGCTGGATGCGTGGCACTGCGGAGACTGGAGCTGTGTGTGTAGGTCACAGATGTGGCTCGGATCTGACCTTACTGTGCTGTGGCTCTGATTTGACCCTGAGCCTGGGAACTTCCATATACTGCCAGGTGAGGCCCTCAAAAGCAAACAATAAAATAATAAATAAAATAAATAAATAAAATCTATTTCTATGATCTGTGCTCCTATCCCAAAGAACATATCAGAAGGTGCAGCTTGATCTGTCCTGCTACAATGCAATCCTGCTATTATCTTCTAATAGCTTCCTCCCTCTTTCCCAAAGCAAGAGGTACTGTAGCTGAAAGCCACATGACCCTCTCTGTGGCATTTGTGGCTTCAGACAGCTCTTTCCTCCTCTTTTTCGTTTTTCTTTTTTTTTTGTCCTTAGGGCTATACCTGTGGCATATGGAAGTTCCAAGGCTCAGGGTCTAATGGGAACTACAGGCGGCCGGCCTACAGCACAGCCACAGCGACACCATATCAGAGCTGCATCTGTGACCCCACACCACAGCTCACAGCAATGCTGGATCCTCAATCCGCTGAGGCAAGACCAGGGATCGAACCTGCATCCTCGTGGATCCTAGTCAGGGTCATCTCAGTTGTGTCCCCTAGGAAATTATGGACCGAAAGAGCAGTGGACTAGAGAGCCACCTCCCTGGGGCCACGCAGGAGGCTGGGTTCCTGGGAACTCTCATCCCTGCTAAGTCTCTGAATCAAAAATGGCATCGTCAGGATGCAAACTCAAGTGTCACGACAAGAGCAAAGCCTTTTATAGGCTCATGTGATCATTGTTATAAATCATTTCCAAGACTGGGGGCAGGCACAGCCCAAGGAAAAGGGGCTGTTTCTGTCCTGAAAAGCCCAGTTGTCCATCACGGTCTGAGCGCAGAGCTCCCCCTGGGATCTTCTCTGTGGCTGAGAAGGGTCACTGATGTTGGACTTGGTGATAGAATTGGGGGCTTCATCACACTTAATGAGTGATGCTGAAATAAAGTTTTAACTAAAAACAACCCCCCTTGGCTAAAAAGGCAGCTGCAAGCCTTTCCAGCTATGCTCACCACTATACTACCCTTCTTGTGTGCCCTACGTCCAAGCCAGCAGCCCTGCTAATCATGTGCCTAGCATTGCTTTTTCAGTTCCGCTTCTGTAACCTTGCTTGCTCAGTTTTCTTTTTTTTTTTCTTTTTTCTTTTTTTTTTTCATTGCTCAGTTTCTTAGGGAGGAACACTGTATTCTTGGGGAAGGGGGGAGGTCCACGATGCTTACTTGGGAAAATCAAGACCTCATAATGCATAAAGTTGCTGAGAACAAAGACCTGGTGCTCAGACTCTGGAGGTGACTCCTCTGAGGCGGCACCGGAGCTGAATAAACCTTGCTTTTCCATATGTCCGAGTGCTGTTTGTCTCCTTCCCTGCCACGGTTCTTGCAGTTTTCCGCAACAATGCCAATTGTCTAAAAAAGCAAAATACATAACAATTTTAAAATGGGGTGTCATTTTGACCCCTGTGACCCTCACTGAATCTCCAGGGTCCAGGTCCAGCCTGATCTCTGCTGCCGGCGCCCCTCCCCTCCCTGTGGGGGCCTGTTGGCCTCAAGGACACAGTCAACCACCTGGGCCTGGCCCACTCCCCACTCAGGGCCACCCCCAGTCTGTGTGCTCCCATCCCTTGCTGGCATCTGCACACCCCCACTCTCATGACCCTAGCTACAGACCTGGTCCTTGGGCTGCCCCTTCCCACAGACCCCTGGCTGCCACCCCTCTCCCACAACCGCCGGGACCCTTGCCCCGAGATCTCATTTGATGCCATAGAGCTGCCGGAACATGATGTGGTTTCAGAAGGTGTGCTCACATCCAGGCCCATCTGCCTGATTTCCTGAGAGTAGAGCCGGGCCCCTCCTCCATTCTCTGTGGGCGGGGCCAGGGTGGGGAAGGTGGGATCAGAGTCTGGAACCCTGACCAACTGACACAACTGCCACAGCAGAGTGGGCACTGCCGGCTCAACAAGAGTGTCTTCTGCAGAAACCACTCTTTTGGCATTTTCAGAAAGCTGGAAGGGTTGCAAGGGTGCCCAGGTCTCAGCCTGTGCCCGCAGCCCTGGGCAGGAGCCCTGGCCAGAGGATAATCAGCCTGTGGCTTCTCCAAGGCCCAGACGCCAGGCTTCACCCAGCACCGGCCAGGCCACCAGTGGTGTCCTCTCTCCCACCTCCATGAGCCAGTCCAGGATGACAGTGCTGGAGCCAGGGCCCTGGGCTTGTCCCCTGAGAGGCTGCTCCCAGGTGCGGGGGTCCCAGGGCTGTGGGGAGGTTGGGGTGCTGGGCCTCTGTCTCCTGACCCCAGCCGGGTCCCACTGCACACAGACGGGCGCTTTCTGTGGGCGGGAGGGGGACCCTGAGCCTGGTTTGGGGGCCTTTTGAGAGCTTGAGCACCAAGTGTGATGCTGGCTCTTGTCCCACGTGGCTGGGGGCGTCCACCAGGCTCTGGGCCTCTCTGAGGACCCTTTGTCCTCGGGCTCAGGGGACAAGCATGGCCGATTGATGCATGCCTAAGAGAGAGCAGCGGCACATCTCCAGCCACACTGTGCTGAAAGTGTCCTCAGTTTCCCAGCGGGGAGGGGGAGGTCCCTGGAGGGAGGGGTCCTGAGTCAGGCCAGAGCACTGACCCTGAGGCCCGGGGGGGATCCCTGTGGGCCCCGACCCCTTAGTGGGCTGTGGGGAGCTGCTGAGGAAGAGGCCTCCTGGTGGGTGGCCCTGGGCTGGAGAGGGTGTGTTCTGCCCTGACGGCCGCCTTCTGCAGGCTGGTAATTCAGAGCCAGAGGCACAAGGGGCACAGGCTGACCTCCCCGCTGAGGAGGGCAGCAGGGGCTGGGACTGCAAGAGCTGCACGGTCCTGCTTTCTGACACCAACCAACGCCGCATCTGTAAATGTCTTGCAGGTCTTCCGTGGTGGCCCCCACGTGGACGCCCTGCTGTGGGGAGGAGGGGCACGCAGGAAGGAGGAGGCAAAGGACAGAGGTTCCAGGCTGGTGCCAGCCCAGCCCAGGTCACTGGGCACTCTAGCACAGGTCTTCCAGGATGCTTAGCCCAAGCTGTCCTGGCTTAAGCCTCGGGCACCTCAACTCTGATTCTTCTCCTGCCACTGCCCTCGCCCACTGGGCCACGCTATAGGGAGGAGATGCTTTGAGGGTCTTGAACCCTGGCGCTTGGGTGAGGCTGGAGGAGGCAGGCGAGAGCCTCAGCTTCAGCAGCCAGCAGCTCCCTGCCTCGTGGGGCACCCAGCATCCTGTAGAGACCCCTGAGTGCTGCACGACAGGCCAGCCCAAGGTTTCACAGGGACAACGTGTTTGACCTTTGACCAGCAGGAGGGAGGTTGAGACCAAGGCAGTTCTGTCCCTGGGAGGAGGACCTTCGTAGGAGTGGCCCCAGGAGGGGGCGGGCCTCCTTCTGACTCCCCCTGGGTCCTATTGCCTGAGCTTGGGGGAACCTTGAAAGGCAGACTGACTTGGCATTCACAGACATTAGTATGAGGTGTGGCCTGCCTGCCCCTCCCCATCTCCTCCTCCTGGGTGGCTTCCTATTCTTGAGGTTACTCAGTCAAGGAAGTGGCCCTGAGGCAGGTCTAGGCTCCAGGTGGCAGGCAGAGCTCTGAGAGGGCTCCAGCTGGTACTGAGCCAGCATTCTGGACTGGCTCTGCCCAAAGCGCCTTGGCCCTTCAGGCATCATCCTAGAGGGATGGGTCAGGGGGCCACTCCCCCCCCGCCAAAGCCTGCCTTCAGGCCAGGCCTGGCCCTCCTTGACTGCTGTGCGGGGGACTTGTCCTGCAGAAAAAGCCAGGTGTGGAGGCAGGGGGTGGTGCTGGCCTCCCAGCCTGGGGCCACCATGCTCCTGATCCCCCCCCTCCTCAGGGAGCCCCTGAGTGTCCAGCATCCTGTGGGACACAGAGGTCTGAGGTCATGTGGAAGTTCTGGGCCTTGGGGCACTGCCCTGGCTCATTTGTGGCAGTGCTGGTGCCTGCCCCAGGAGGGGCACTGGCTGTGGAAGCCATGGGGTAGAGGGGTGCTCCATGGCTGTGCCTGGACAGGACGTGGTGGTTGGGGCCTCGCTGTGACCCTGAGGGTGTCCCTCCCCTCAGTAAGAGCAAATGTCCCTGCACTCTGGCTCAAATCCGTGTCTATTGCAAATTAGTAGGCACTCTAGTTCCCTGGAGGGTGGGAGGGCACTGCATCGCCAAGGCCAGCCAGTCCTGGGCCTGCTCTGGGCTGGGGACATGCAGGCCAGACCCAGAGGTTTCAGGGCCCCGAGGGGGCCTGAGGCCATGGTGCCCTCTTGGTGCTCCTCCTCAGCCTTCGGGAAGGCCTTTTGGTTGATGGTCTTGACTTCAGTTTAATTTTACTGTCCCAAGGATGGCCAGCCCGTGCCCTCCAGAAAGTGTCTCAATGCTGGCAGAAGTCAGGAGAGGCTCGGGTGCTGGACAGTCACTCCAGGTCCTGGGGCCTCGTGGGGGGCTCCCAGGTATCAGTGGAGGTGATCAGACTGGGTCAGTGTCGGGTGGGAACTGCCCTGACCCCACCCTAGAACATCCCTCAGGCTTCAGGGGACCTTAGAGCAGGAGCTCTGGGCCCTCCCCTCACCCACAGCCCTGGAGGGAGCATCAGAGGAGCCCCCACTGAGCCCACCTGAGGGACAGGTCCATTATTCCTGCTGCTCTGCCATCAAGGCCTGCAGCTGGCTTGAGCACCGCGTCGTGCGTCCAGGGCCCCGTCCTGGGACAAAGCATGTCCTGCATCTCCAAAGGACACTCCAGGGTTTATCTTCATCAGGCATGCTAGGGGGGTGGATGCTGTCAGCCCCCACCCAAGGGGCCCCTCCCAGGGGCCGCAGTCATGCTGCTCTGGGCTCAAGAGAGCCCTGGCACTGCTCCCTGCCAGGGCCGGCCCATTCCACATCGGCCCGTCTCCCAGGGCCCTGCCCTGTGCCTGCTGCCGTCTGGCTGGCCCTCCTCTATGGCCCGATGCCCGCCCTGGCTCACTGCTCCGTTCTGGGCATCCATTGAGGAAATGTCCCATGAGTACAGCACTTGGTGCGCCCTCCAGTGTGTCTGCATCCCAGAGCTTCATGTGAGTGAAAAACGTTGTCTTTGGACAACCTGGCCAGAAGGGTGGCCTGAGCAGGCCACGGTGTGGGGGAGTGGGGGTCCCAGCACAGCGGAGGAGCCCCCCACGGACTCGGGTCCTGCAGCCGGCAGTCTGTCTCACAATGTCGAAAGTTCCTATCCGGGTGGACAGAGGAGGGCCCACGCACGCCACTGGAGTCTCAGGGCCTGGCCGCTCATGCGTCCCCCTCTGCTGACCCTGGACAACAGCCTCCCAACTCGGCAGGAGCTCCTCAGAGGAGCCCTGGTGCTGCTGTGGGTGGCGTGCTTGCCTCCCCCCCCGGCTGCCCAGCTTCCGCCTACAAAGCCCGGTGGGAGATAGCAGGGCCCTGTGACCACCAGGTCCCTGCCCAAGGGCGAGGGAATTGCCCTGGTGTTCGCCGCCGGACCTAGTCCCCTGGGCACTCTCACCGGGTTGATGAAGCACTGTTGGAACCACTTGGTGGTTAATTGCGTGGATGCCTATGCCTCCTCCTGGCGGAGGCACGAGGGCCCAGGGCCATCCTGCTCCCCCAACTTCCTCACCTGGGTTCCCATGCAAAGATGGTCCCAGGGCCAGGGCACCCCCACTCGGGCCTGCTGCCCAGGACCAAGGAAACATGAACCGCGCAGGCCAGGGCCCCTGAAGGCTGGCTTCTACTCCCATGGGGGGTGCTGCTTCCGCTTGGGAGAGGCCTGCCTAGCAGTGCTCTGCTGGGCTGGACTTGCAGCAGTTTCAGAGAGGCCTGCATGAAAGCCTGAAAACCCCAGATTCCTGCTGGGAATCTGCCCCGTGGGTGGTATGCACTTTCCATACAATATTCTCTTCTCCGCAGTCTGGAAGGGGGCCCAACGCAGGGATGCTCCCTCCTGGGCTTCACTGAACAGGGCTTTTTGGGGTGGGTGGCGCTAGGTGGGTGGCAGTCAAGAGGCAGAAGGACCAGCAGGGATGGCCTGGTCTGGACCAGGCACTGGCTTGGAGGGCCATGGCGCTGCGACCCCAGAGGGCCTAGGGGTGCAGTTTCCCTTTGCTGATTGGGACATGGACTGGGCCGTCCCCAGTCCAAAGCACCCCTACGGGGAGAAAGCTGAAGGAGACTTCCGGCCTGAGCATGTCCAGCTCTGTGGCAGTCACCACCATGCCTGGCGTGCTGTTTGGTGTTGTCATAGTGGCCCGGTGCCCAGACGGCATTTGCCGCACTCGGAATGTCAGCATGGTAGCCACACCTGTTTCCCCCTTGGTGCAGTTGCGCCACCTCCTGGCAAGAGCAGACAGCCTGCAGGGAACCCCTTCGGAGGCCCCCTCTGCCCTCTCCCGGCACGTGGCCCCTCAGCTCCATGGATGGGTTTTGCCCAATGCTGGGCGCCATGCAGTTTCCCTTTCTCTGGACCAATGAATTTGGGTACCTGGGACAGCTTGGTCTGGACAGGAGGCAGGGGTTCTGAACTATTCAGCATGTAAGTGCCTGGAGGTGCACTGTTTGGTGGGGGGGGGGAGCTGAAATCCCATGTCTGGGCACCTGTTGAGGTCACCCCTCAGCTGTGGTCCCCATGTTGAATGGTCCTGGTCAATAGAGCTCTGGCTGGAAAGCCGCTCCCTGGGGCCACACAGTGAATGGTGGGTGCTGGGAGCTCTCATCCCTGCGAGTTCTGATCTACACATGCATCTTCGGGATCCAAACTCAAAGTGTGACGACCACGCAAAGCCTTTTGGCTCCTCGAACCTTTTGACCCCTCATAAACATTCCAAGTTCAGCAAGGGGCGGGCCATCCCAGGACCGAAGGGGCTGTTTCTTCTGTCCTGAAACCAGCTGTCCCCCACGATTTGGAGAGCAGAGCTCCCCTCGCATCAATCTCTGTGGGCCGCATGAGCTGGTGACCCTGACTGTGACAATAGGCCCCTCAGAAGCAGGGGCCACCTGGATGGGCTGGCCGGGAGTGGCGGCTCGCGGGGTTTGTACACTCTGACTAGGGCGAAGCATTGAACCAGGACAATTGTGTTCGCTACACAAACAACCTCTGCCACTGGGTCAAGCGTGTGGTGAGAGCGCGGGACCTTGACAGGGCGGGTCCACTAATGGGGACTTGGTGATAGAACTGGGGCTTCATTGCCCTTTTAAAGGAGGCAAATTGGTCTAAAAGCAGAAACAACATGAATGCGGTGTCCTTTTGATCCCCTTTACCCTCAGTCCTCCTCCCTGTTGTCCAGGCTCCAGGCTGATCTCTGCTGGGCCCGACACCGCCCTCCCCTCCCTGCCAGGTCCTGTTGTCCTGAGGACACAGCCGGAGTACCCCTGGGCCTGCCCCCTCCCCACTCAGGCCCACCCCAGCTCCAGACTGGTCCTATGTTTCCCCTCCCCCAGGACCCCCCTGGCTGCCACCACCCCCCTGCCCCAGGCTCCTTAGCCAGAAGTCTCATTTGATGGCCATACGAGCTTACGCAGAATCATGATGTGGTTTCAGAAGGTATACGCTCACATCTAGCCGCACTGCCTGATTTCCGAGATAGGGCCTGGCCCCTCCTTCATTCCTGTGGGCGGACAGGGTGGGTAAGGGAGCTGAGGTCAGAGGCCTGGAACCCTTAACCAACTGCCACAAGGGCTACAGGAGAAGCGTGCACTATTGGCTCAACGTGTCTTCTGCAGAAACCTTCTTTTGTTTGTTCTGGAGCCAGGCAGGGTTAGAAGGGTGGCTAGGTCTCGCCGTCAGCCAGTGGCTGATCAAGCCTGTGGCTTTCTCTCAATGCCCAGACCCTTCCCATGAGCGAGGCACTGGCCAGGCCACCATGGTGGTCCTCCCCACCACCGCAGGGAGCCAGTCCAGGTGACCATCTGCCTCCCCGGCCCTGGGCTTGCCCTCGAGATGCTGCACTCCCAGGGTGGGTGTCCCAAGGGCAGTGGGGATGCTGGGCGGGTGGCCTTGGCCTCTGTCCCCTGACCCCCGCCCCCCCGGCCGAGTCTACAAGCACACAGGCAGGGTGTTTAGAAGGGTGGGATGGGGGACTGAGCC